>NW_027397064.1:34608787-34726087 GCF_003265705.2 Callorhinus ursinus | reverse complement strand
TAGATTTTAAAACAAAGACTGTAATAAGAGATGAGGAAGGACACTATATCCTACTTAAAGGGTCTATCCAACAAGAAGATCTAACAATTGTAAATACCTATGCCCCTAACATGGGAGCAGCCAATTATATAAGGAAATTAATAACAAAATCAAAGAAACACATTGACAACAATACAATAATAGTGGGGGACTTTAACACCCACGTGACTGAAATGGACAGATCATCAAAGCAAAAGAACAACAAGGAAATAAAGACTTTAAATGACACAATGGACCAAATGGACTTCACAGACATATTCAGAACATTCCATCCCAAAGCAATGGAATACACATTCTTCTCTAGTGCCCATGGAACATTCTCCAGAATTGATCACATCCTAGGTCACAAATCAGGTCTCAACTGGTACCAAAAGATTGGGATTATTCCCTGCATATTTTCAGACCACAATGCTTTGAAACTAGAACTCAATCACAAGAGGAAAGTCAGAAAGAACTCAAATACATGGAGGCTAAAGAGCATCCTACTAAAGAATGAATGGGTCAACCAGGAAATTAAAGAAGAATTTAAAAAATTCATGGAAACCAATGAAAATGAAAACACAACTGTTCAAAATCTTTGGGATACAGCAAAGGCAGTCCTGAGAGGAAAGTATATAGCAATACAAGCCTTTCTCAAGAAACAAGAAAGGTCTCAAATACTCAACCTAAGCCTACACCTAAAGGAGCTGGAGAAAGAACAGCAAATAAAGCCTAAACTCAGCAGGAGAAGAGAAATAATAAAGATCAGAGCAGAAATCAATGAACTAGAAACGAAAAGAACAGTAGAACAGATCAACGAAACTAGGAGCTGGTTCTTTGAAAGAATTAACAAGATTGATAAACCCCTGGCCAGACTGATCAAAAAGAAAAGAGAAATGACCCAAATCAACAAAATCATGAATGAAAGAGGAGAGATCACAACCAACAGCAAAGAAATACAAACAATTATAAGAACATATTATGAGCAACTCTATGCAAGCAAATTAGATAACCTGGAAGAAATGGATGCATTCCTAGAAATGTATCAACTACCAAAATTGAACCAGGAAGAAATAGAAAACCTGAACAGACCTATAACCCCTAAGGAAATTGAAGCAGTCATCAAAAATCTCCCAAGAAACAAAAGCCCGGGGCCCGATGGCTTCCCAGGGGAATTCTACCAAACTTTTAAAGAAGAATTAATACCTATTCTCCTGAAACTTTTCCAAAAAATAGAAATGGAAGGAAAACTTCCAAACTCATTTTATGAAGCCACCATTACCTTGATCCCAAAACCAGACAAAGACCCCATCAAAAAGGAGAATTACAGACCAATATCCTTGATGAACATGGATGCAAAAATTCTCACCAAAATACTAGCCAATAGGATCCAACAGTACATTAAAAGGATTATTCACCATGACCAAGTGGGATTTATCCCTGGGCTGCAAGGCTGGTTCAACATCCACAAATCAATCAACGTGATATAATACATTAACAAAAGAAAGAACAAGAATCATATGATCTTCTCAATAGATGCAGAGAAAGCATTTGACAAAGTACAGCATCCTTTCTTGATCAAAACTCTTGAGAGTATAGGGATAGAGGGTACATACCTCAATATCATAAAAGCCATCTATGAAAAACCTACAGCGAATATCATTCTCAATGGGGAAGAACTGAGAGCTTTTCCCCTAAGGTCAGGAACGCGGCAGGGATGTCCACTATCACCACTGCTATTCAACATAGTGTTAGAAGTCCTAGCCACAGCAATCAGACAACAAAAAGAAATCAAAGGCATCCAAATCGGCAAAGAGGAAGTCAAACTCTCACTCTTTGCAGATGATATGATACTGTATGTGGAAAACCCAAAAGACTCCACCCCAAAACTGCTGGAACTCATACAGGAATTCAGTCAAGTAGCAGGATATAAAATCAGTGCACAGAAATCAGTGGCATTCCTATACACCAACAACAAGACAGAAGAGAGACAAATTAAGGAGTTGATCCCATTTACAATTGCACCCAAAACCATAAGATACCTAGGAATAAATTTAACCAAGGAGGCAAGGGATCTGTACTCAGAAAACTATAAAATGAAAGAAATTGCAGAAGACACAAAGAAATGGAAAAACGTTTCATGCTCATGGATTGGAAGAACAAATATTGTGAAGATGTCAATGCTACCTAGAGCAATCTACACATTCAATGCAATCCCCATCAAAATACCATCCACTTTTTTCAAAGAAATGGAACAAATTATCCTAAAATTTGTATGGAACCAGAAGAGACCCCGAATAGCCAGAGGAATCTTGAAAAAGAAAAGCAAAGCTGGCGGCATCACAATTCCGGACTTCCAGCTCTATTACAAAGCTGTCATCATCAAGACAGTATGGTACTGGCACAAAAACAGACACATAGATCAATGGAACAGAATAGAGAGCCCAGAAATGGACCCTCAACGCTATGGTCAACTCATCTTCGACAAAGCAGGAAAGAATGTCCAATGGCAAAAAGACAGTCTCTTCAACAAATGGTTTTGGGAAAATTGGACAGCCCCATGCAGAAGAATGAAACTGGACCATTTCCTTACACCACACACAATAATAGACTCCAAATGGTTGAAAGACCTAAACGTGAGACAGGAGTCCATCAAAATCCTAAAGGAGAACACAGGCAGCAACCTCTTTGACCTCAGCCGCAGCAACTTCTTCCTAGAAACATTGCCAAAGGCAAGGGAAGCAAGGGCCAAAATGAACTATTGGGATTTCATCAAGATAAAAAGCTTTTGCACAGCAAAAGAAACAGTCCACAAAACCAAAAGACAACCGAGAGAATGGGAGAAAATATTTGCAAATGACAGATCAGATAAAGGGCTAGTATCCAAAATCTATAAAGAACTTATCAAACTCAACACCCAAAGAACAAATGATCCAATCAAGAAATGGGCAGAAGACATGAACAGACATTTTTCCAAAGAAGACATCCAAATGGCCAACAGACACATGAAAAAGTGCTCAACATTGCTCGGCATCAGGGAAATCCAAATCAAAACCTCAATGAGATACCACCTCACACCAGTCAAAATGGCTAAAATTAACAAGTCAGGAAACGACAGATGTTGGTGGGTATGCGGAGAAAGGGGAACCCTCCTACACTGTTGGTGGGAATGCAAGCTGGTGCAGCCACTCTGGAAAACAGTATGGAGGTTCCTCAAACAGTTGAAAATAGAACTACCATACAATCCAGCAATTGCACTACTGGGTATTTACCACAAAGATACAAATGTAGGGATCCGAAGGGGTACGTGCATCCCAATGTTTATAGCAGCAATGTCCACAATAGCCAAACTGTGGAAAGAGTCAAGATGTCCATCGACAGATGAATGGATAAAGAAGAAGTGGTATATATACACCATGGAATATTATGCAGCCATCAAAAGGAATGAGCTCTTGCCATTTGCAACGACGTGGATGGAACTGGAGGGTGTTATGCTGAGTGAAATAAGTCAATCAGAGAAAGACATGTATCATATGATCTCACTGATATGAGGGATTCTTAATCTCAGGAAACAAACTGAGGTGGGAGGGAGGGGGTGGCTGGGTGATAGACATTGGGGAGGGTATGTGCTATGGTGAGCGCTGTGAATTTTGTAAGACTGTTGAATCACAGATCTGTACCTCTGAAACAAATAATGCAATATATGTTAAGAAAAAAAAAAGAAGAAGAAGATAGCAGGAGGGGAAGAATGAAGGGGAGTAAGTTGGAGGGGGAGACGAACCATGAGAGACGATGGACTCTGAGAAACAAACTGAGGGTTCTAGAGGGGGGTGGGGTGGGGGGATGGGTTAGCCTGGTGATAGGTATTAAAGAGGGCACATTCTGCGTGGAGCACTGGGTGTTATGCACAAACAATGAATCGTGGAACACTACATCAAAAGCTAATGATGTAATGTATGGTGATTAACATAACAATAAAAAAATTTAAAAAGAAAAAAAGATGGAACACACACACACACACAAAAAAAGGCTTTTGTGATAGGAGATAGCATATGCAAGGGCACTACAGAGTTAGAGGTGACATAGGATGAGCAAATGTGACTCCTAGGATAATATCAGGATGATTTACTGGGGTGCCACAGTAAGAGCAGCCAAAGGAATCAGCCTGTTTTCTTCCATTTTTACAGAGCAACAAGTAGAAATTTGGAACAGAAATTGCAATTTGGGCTAAAGAAGTGTTGTACTCTGGGTGGCTGGAAACACCCCAAAATTATTCAGATCTGTCATATCCTAGAGACAAGTAACTGGTAAATCCTATCATTAGTATATCCACCCTTTCCCTAAAGGGAAGATTAAAAGCAATCTTGACAACATTTATAGCATTCAAACACAGAGCCCATAGGGAATCTCAACTATACAACCAAAGATTATCAAATATATTTGAGGAAAAAGAACACTCTTAAAATTAGTATCTAATTAAAAAACTCAAAGGGCTAATACTTGATGAAACAGTTAATAAAGGGCAGAAGGAGTTTAAATTATTATAATAAATATAATTATAAAAATATAAGATGATGTAACAACAATGAAAAACTCAGCTACAAATTTTGGAAATTAAAAATAGTGAAATTACAAAAAAAAATTCCTGGCAGCCCTGATACTATCAAAAAGTAATTTGTGAAGCTGAAAGATTAATCTGATGAATTCTCCAAGAATATAGCAATATATGCACAAAGAAACTGCTAGTATGAAAGACAAATTTTAAACTGAGAGAAAAAACCCCAGAAGTGCTCATGTCCTTTGATCGGGAGCTCCAGAAGGTAAGAGTAGAGAAAAATGAAGTGAAGGATGTACCAAAAACATTTAGAAAGCCACATGTTTGACCTAAATATATAAATCTTCAGATTATATGGATCTACTAAGTGCTAAGCTCAATGAATGGAAAAGATTCACTCCTAGCTATATACATAATGAAATTTCAAAACAGCAAGAAAAAGACAAAGCACTGAAAGCATCTTGGAAGAAATAAAAAATTATCTGCAGAAAAAGTAAGAATAATGTTGGAAACAGAATTCCCAAAAGAAAAAAGAACGTAGTAAAGCATATTAGAATCAAAGTTCTGACAAAAAATAGCTTTGAACTTGCAATTCAATACATAGTCAAGCAATCATTCCAATATGAAAAAAATATATAATTTTTTAATACTGCAGGAGTTCAGGGCATGGGTCACCCAAGAAACCATCTTAAAAGAATTACTTCAGAATACACTAGAGCACAATAAAAAATGAACCCAGGAGGAAACTTTGGATTATAGAAACAAAGGACACAGTTGTATACAATTTAAATTCATTTCAATAATAAAACTGAAACAGTTATGCATAATTAAAATCTAGACTATATCAGTTCAAGAGGAACAGCATGGGTGGGGTAGGGTAAGTTGTGACAAGGAAGTAGAGAAGTAAACACATGTTAAGTGCCTTGTTTTGTTTAGGAAAATGATTTGAAGTCACATTAATTAAGGAAATAAAATTCAACTAAATACTTTTTTCTTATTTAAAGATTTTATTTATTTATTTGACAGAGAGAGACACAGCGAGAGAGGGAACAGAAGCAGCGGGAGTAGGAGAGAGAGAAGCAGGCTTCCTGCTGAGCAGGGAGCCCAATGCGGGGCTTGATCCCAGGACGCTGGGATCATGACCTGAGCCGAAGGCAGACACCCAACGACTGAGCCACCCAGGCGCCCCCTAAATATTTTAAAGTGTTAAGAGCAACCACTAGGATATGATTCTCAATCATATGACTGAGAAAATTCAATAAAAGAAAATGCTGAAGGGGCACCTGGGTGGCTCAGTTGGTTAAGTGTCTGCCTTCGGCTCAGGTCCTGGGATTGCACCCCTTGACAACGGGCTTCCTGCTCAGTGGGGAGTCTACCTCTCCCTCTCCCCCTCCCCCCCATCCTGCTCGTGCTCTCTAATAAAAAATCTTGGAAAATGTTGAAAATGGTGGGGGAGAGTGGACACCAAATGTCATTTCAACTTTTTATCATTGGTTCCTTACATACATATTTTCACCTCTCCTGCTCGTTCAGAATTTGACTCAACCTGTCAAGAATTTCCACATCTACACCTCAGGTATCTCAAGGTACCACCCAGACCAGAATACTCACATCCAGTTATTTTCTTCTGGACTTTTCCTAGTTTACTTTTCCAGCTTCTTTCAAATCCCAAAAGGATTGTCCAGCCTACTTCACCAACTCTTATCCCCAGTCTTCGAGTGAAATCCCAGTTTCCTTTCTGTGCTTCTGTCAAACTTGTCAGAAGCCAGGAAGCCCAGTCTGCTTAAGAAATGTTTTGCTTCTGTTCTTTCAAGTTTTGTTGAATGCCTAGGTTCACGGAACACTCTTCTTAGATATTTGATAATGCTCTTTTTGGAAACCACCATGCATGTCTTTACTGAGAATCTGATTTCTAAATGTTGGGTTATATGCTTGAAAAAATTAATTAGAAAATTACAGAATTTTAAGCTCAATATTTTACAGCCTGACAGAAATATGAACAGGTTCTTTCAGAGATTGGTCTTAAATTACTTTTTAGGAAGGAAATCACTTTGATCTTCCAATATAGTGTAGGACAGGAAAAATTCTTCCTCTACCTCTCTAGGTTCTTTTGCCTAGTCTAATAATTAAATTGACATAAGACAGATTCATAGGAGAAAAACAAAGTTTAAAAATAGGTATACCTCCTGTAGACATGGGAGAGACCCAGGAAAACTGAGTAATCTCCAAACTGGCCAAAGCCATCACCTTAAATACCATCTTCAGCTAAAGAATAAACATGTTGGTGTTGGCAATGGGATATCAGTTATGGGGGTTACCAGGAAAAGGACCAAACGTGGGTAAGGTTTAAGTCATGGCTGATTGACTCCACTGTTGGAGATAATGAAACAGTTTTAATCCAATCTGGATGCTTTTTGTTTTATTGCCTAATTACCTAGTTAGAACCTCCAGAAAAATGTTACAGAAGTGGTGTGCATATATATATATATTTTCACTGATAAGAGTCTATCACTCCTTTTTTAAGTTTTTTTATTTATTTGAGAGAGAAAGAGCATGAGAGGGGGGAGGGTCAGGGGAGAAGCAGACTCCCCACCGAGCAATGACCCCCATGAGGGGCTCAATCCCGGGACGCTGGGATCATGATCTGAGCCCAAGGCAGGCAGACGCTTGACCGACTGAGCCCCCCGAGGTGCCCCAAGAGTCTATCACATAAACTGCAATGAAAAGTGTTTCTAAAAAATTTGGTCATCCTCTTCACCCTGGTAGAGTCAGAAAGACTTACAAATGCAGATTTCCCTTACGCATGTAAATATCTCTTACAAAAGTAACTTCCACTCTGTTCTCAGAACTTCATCTATATCTACCAGCTTAAAATAACCAGCTTAAAATAATCAATATGCCAAAAAGGGGTGGTATATCTTGCTCTGCCTCGATAGCGCCTCTTAATTATCAATGCAAGAAATGTTTACATCTTTATTTCTCATTTAAAATTTTTTCATTGGCATTATAATTTTAATTCTTTGTTCTCAATCTGAAGCCTGATTTAAGAATTTAATTTATACATGAACAACAACACAGGGCTTCTTCACCAATGTTGAGTACTTTTCAGAACCATGTGGCTTTTCCTGAATGGCTTGTGGAGATAATCTTTGCTTAAGTTGGGGGCGTGTGAATTGGAGAAAGGCAATATCCTGGATTCGTGGGAGTTGTTCATATGGCCTCTATTACTAATATATGCTAAACTCCAGCTTGAAACTAACAAACTGCATGCAGCTGTCACTATTAACAAATAATGAGACAAAAATTATAGCATTTGCTACCTAAATAGTATCGACTCTAAATAAAAATAAATGCATTTTGAAATTTTTATTATAAAGAAATTATGTTAGATATTTGCAAAGGGTCTATAGTTATACAAAACAGATTATACAGTATTATATTTAAACTTAGTTGATGAGAAGGAAATACTCTTAAAAACCTAGGTTATTAAGCTATGAACTCCTGTTGCCCACAACTACAAGTACCTACACCAAAAGGACCACACAAGCAATTTTCATAGGTCAATCTACCCAAACATATTAAGAAACAAAAATCTTCAATACTAAAGTTGCTCTAGAGTCTAGGAAAAGAAGAAAAAAAAAAAAAAAACAGAAGGTTGCACATTTTTAAATAAAGTTAATATAAAGGTATGAATACTGAAAAATTCAATGCAAAAAGTTACTGATTTTGCTTATGAATTTTGATATTCAAAAATACTAAGTAAAATATTAGCAAAGTGACCCCAACTGAATATTAAAATAATACATCACTATCAAATGGATGTTTGTATGCTAAGAAAATTATTAATATAATTCACCATATTAAGAGCTCAAAGAAGAAATCCATAATGATCTACATAGATACTTTAAAAAAGCAACTTCTAAAATTCAGTGGCCAAATCTTCAACAAATACTAACAAAAATGAATCCAGCAACATGTAAAAAAGGATTATACATCTTGACCAAGTATTTATTCCAAGAATACAAGGTTGGTTTAATATCTGAAAAGCAATTAATATAATCCACCATGCCACCAGAATGACAGAAAGGAAAAACAACAGCATGTAATCATCTTATGAAGTGCAGCAAGAGCATTTGACAAAATCCAACACTTTATGGTACAAACACTCAATAAGCTAGGAATAGAAGGGAACATCCTGAATCTGTTTTTTGTTTTTTGTTTTTTTTTAAAGGCATCTAAGAAAGACCCATAGCTAACAGCTTACTTAATAGTAAAAGATTGGACACTTTCCCCCTTAGATCAGGAATAAGACAAGGATGTCCACTATTACCACTTCTATAACATATTTCTGCAGGTTCTAACCAGGATAATTAGGCAAGAAAATAAAATAAAAGGCATCCAGATTAGATTGAAACTTTTTCATTATCCTCAACAAAAACTTTTTACCCATTAAATAATAACAATTCCCTACTCTCAGCCCCTAGTATCTATTCTTTCTGTTTATAAATTTGTCTGTTCTAGGGACCTAATAAGAGTGGAACCATGTAATATTTGGCTTTCTGTGTCTGGATTATTTCACTGAGCATAGTGTTTTTAAAGTTTATTTATGTTGTAGCATATATGAAAATTTCATTCCTTTTTGTGGCTGAATGATAGTCCACTGCAATATATTTACTACATTTTATTTATCCATCCATCTATTGATGGACATTTGGGTTGTTTACACCTTTGAGCTATTATCAATAGTGCTGCTCTGAATAATGGTGTCCAAATATCTGTTGGAGTCCTTGCTTTCAATCCTTTTGTATATGTACCTAGAAGTAGACTAAGCAGACTAGCAGACTATGGAAATTCTATGATTAATTTTTTGAGAAATCACCAAAATGTCTTCCACAGTGGCTACACATTTTACATTCCCATCAGCAGTGCACAAGGTTCCAGTTTTTTCCACTTTCTCGCCAAAGCCTCTTATTTTCTATTTTGGTTTTATTATCATGATTTTTTGTAATTGTAGCCATCCTAGTAGGTGTGAAACAGTACCTCATTGTAGTTTTGATTTACATTTGCCCAATGATTAATGATGTTGAGCATCTTTTCATGTGTTTTTTTGGTCTGTTTTGGGTTGCTCTAAGCCTTTTGATAGTAATGCTATCAGCTAGGAATGCCTCAGGCACTCACCTGGGCCTGTACTACTTGTGGTGAGCCCCCCCATAGAGATCTCCCTAACCGGCGCAATGTTGTGGTTGGACTGGCCCTTGCAGTTCTTATTAAGACTGCAAGAAGGCACCTCAACAACCACCATCAGAGAATTTGGGGGGGAAAAAAAGATTACTCACAAATCCTGGAGGGTACATGGTATACCCAAGGCCACACAATGAGGTCATGGAAAGAGAGACAGACAAACAGACAGAGACAGAGACAGAGAGAAAGAGAGAGGCAGAGAAAGAGAAGAGTCCTGGGGCTTTGCTTTTATTGGAATCTGAGGGAAGTGTGCTTAGGATTTTGCAGATCCACTCTTTATTGGCATATTTAAAATATAAGATGTGAATAGGGGCGCCTGGGTGGCACAGTTAATCGTCCAACTCTTGGTTTTGGCTCAGGTCATGATCTCAGGGTCATGAGATCAACCCCCAAGTTGGGCTCTGCATTCATCAGGGAATCTGCTTGAAATTCTCACTCCTTCTCCCTCTGCCCCTCCTACTCGTCTCATGCTCTCTCTCTCTCTCTCTCGATCTCTCTCTGTAATATAAGTAAATAAATCTTAAAAAAAATAAAGTATAAGACATGGAATTAGGGTGTGGGAAAGGAAATGTGGGGTCAATCACAGAGTAAGTTATCTAGGTTACTCACCGTTTTCTTAAAAAAAGAAATTTCATGGGTGGGGTGGCCTGGTTTCTTATCTAGTTGTTTTACTAGTAGCTGAGTCATACACCCAGAAATGCATTTATTTGAGATGGCTGTCTTTGAAATGGATGCATTGGCAATCAAAAGCTTAACGTCAGGCACTTACACTATGCGGCTCTTTGTCTTCTTTGGAGAAATGTCTCTTGAGAACTTGGCTTTTTAAAACTGGATTGTTTGGGGTTTTTTGCTGTTGAGTTGATGGTTTCTTAGCCCTTAGTAACAAAATAAAACAGATAAATTGGACTACAGCAAAATTTAAAACTTTTGTGTTTCAAAACACAGCACTGAGAAAGTGAAAATTCAAGCCACGGAATGGCTGAAAATATATTTTTAAATATATTTTGTATATATATCGTATATACACAATATATATAGTAACTTATAATATTATATATGCAAATAATGTCTTTGATAAGAGACTTGTATCTAGAATAAAGAACTCTTACAACTCAATAATATAAGGACAAATTTCTCAATTACAAAATGTGGAAAGCATCTAAATAGGCTTTTCTCCAAATGATATACAGATGGTCAGTAAGCACATGGAAAGATGTTCACCATCATCAGCCATCAGAGAATGAAAATCAAAATCAGAGTGAGAGATCATATCTATTAGGATGACAAGAAAGAAAAAGTTCAGATAACAATTGCTGGTAAGGATGTGGAGAAATCAGAACTCTGTATTCTGCTAATGGGAATGAGAAAGGGTGCAGACACTTTGGAAAGCAGTCTGGTAGTTCTTCAGTTGGTAAGACAAAGGGTGATCTTATGACTTAGCAATTCCATTCCCACGTATATACTCCATACAAAAACTTATACACCAATGTTTATAGCAACATTAGTCATAACAGCCAAAAGATGGAAACGCATGTGTCCATCAACTAATGATTGGATAAGAGAAATGTACTATATCCCTATAATGGAATATAAATCAGTCACAAAAAGGAATGAAATACTGAGAGATGCTGTAACACATAAACCTTGAAAACATAATGCTACATGAAATAAGCCAATCACAAAGGACCACATATTGTATGGTTCCATTTATATGAAATGCCAGAATAGGCATCTACGGAGAGAGTAGATTAATGGTTGCTAAAGGCTAAGTGGGATGGGGTGGGGGGAGTCAGTGACTGCTAAAAGGTGTGGACTTGCTTTTTGGGGTCATGTTCTAAAACTGATTGTGACAGATGTACAGTTCCATGAATATATACTAAAAATCATTGAATTGTACACTTTAAATACAGGTACAGTTGACCCTTGAACAATGTGGAGATTAGGGATGCTGATCCCCTGAACAGTCAAAAGTCCATTATAGCTTTTAATTCCCCAAAACTTTACTAATAGCCTACTGTTGACCAGAAGCCTTACCTATAACATAAACGGTTGATTAACACATATTTTATATGTTATATGTATTATACACTGTATTCTTCCAATAAAGTAAGCCAGAGAAAAGAAAACATTATTTGAAAATTCAAAAGGAAGAGTATTGTACTACAAAATATCTGCATGTAACTGGACCTGCACAGTTCAAACCCATGTTGTTCCAGGGTCAACTATCATTTACGGTACATTAAATATAGCTCAATAAGGCTTTGGAAAGATACGACAGTAAAAAAAAAATAATAAAATATAAATATATGTTACTCATACCAGCATTAAGATGATCATTAGTGGGAAATATTAGAAGCATTTCCATTAACGTCAGAAAAAAAAAAAAAAACAGTTTTTTCAACTTGCTATACCATTATTACTTAACCACATTCTAGAAGTACAAGCCAAAAAATTAGATTAAAAAAAAAAGTAAAATAAACCTGTAGATGATATAATTGTTTACCAAATAAATGTAAGAAAAAATCAGCAACAAGAACTCACCAAGTCACTGGGCCTAAAATTAATACATGAAAATCAGTAACTTTAATCTATACAAACACTAATCAGTTAGAAAATATAGTGGAAGTAAAATCACACAACTGCAACAAAAACAATGATACATGTAGGAATATGCAAGGTTTATAAGAAAAAGAATATGTAGACTTAAATGGACAACATGTATAATTTTTACTTCGAACAATGTAACATCAGACATATATCAATTATCCTTAAGTTAATCCATAATTTAATGGATCCTAATAAAATGGAAACAGGGTTGTTTTGAAACTAAGGAAGCTGATTCTGCAGTTCATGCAAATTCAAAGTGCATATGAATATTTCACATTTAGGAATTTATCCTACAGTTATATTTCATATGTGTGAAATGGCATATATGCTGGGTTATTTATTGTCACATCATAATTGCAAAGAAGTGAATATAGTCTAAATAACTATCAAAAGAATTGGTTAACTGTTTTTTGGTATATTTATATAATTAAATGCTATGCAACCATAAAAAAGGAAGCATACTGATATAGAACAATCTCCCAAATATACTGTTAAATCTAAAAATCAAAGTGCAAGAAGAATGAGTGACGTATGTTACCTATATGTTGAAAATAAAGAAATATGTATATTCTTTCAGAGGCATGGAGTATCTCTGGAAAAATACACAAAATCCTGGGTGCTAGGGAACAAGGGTGTGTGGGTGCCATAATTTTACTTATATACCTACTTACTCCATACTCATTTGTACCTTTGTAATTTTCACCATTACGTGTTTTCACAAAATAAAATTGTTTTCAACAGGAGATTACATATGCAAAGCGAGGAACCCTTTCAACTTTTGTCCCAGTGGGTTAAGAGGAGACACATTTTCTACTTTTCGGTAAAAAGGGGGGAAATAATGTAGCTAAACTTGAACAAATGGTATTTAAAATGTACAAATACATTTCTATGGGAATACAACAAAGAATAAAGTTAATTCTGCTCTGGATTTGGGCATAGCTCCTTGACCTGGGCCTCAAAATTTGGAAAGATATTGGTAGGGGAGTCTGGGTGACAGGAAGAACGAAACCAAGGTGACAAAGGTGATTGGAAGAGGTAAACTGTTTAGCTGAACTGTAGCACATGGAAAACCAGGTGAAATGGTTGGAGGAAAAAAGCAAAGGTGATTTTCAATCGGGTTATGTAGAACCTTGCATGCTATTCTTGGAAGAGTCTGGACTCATTTTCTTGGTTTCAAGTGAGTCTTTGAAAGTCTGTGAGCAGATTTTCTGGATGAAAGTCATGCTTTAGGAGGATTATCAGGGTTACTTTAGGACACAGAATTAACTAGCTCTCATTCACTCATTTACCCACTCATTGTACAAATATTTGTTCAGTGTCTACTATGAGTCAGGTAGGCCTTGTATAAAATCAACTATATTTTGAAACTTTTATACATTAATTTGGGTTTTTTGATGCTAAAAGTAATATACATTTCTTATCGACAATTTTAGAAGTATGCAGAATTACAAAGAAGAATGACTCATAATTCTACTGCCTAAAATAAACACTGTTAAGATTCTGATGCGTGCATATGCGCATGCATGTGTGAGGTTATTTTATACACACACACCGACACATCAGTGTACTCTATTTTATTTAATTTTATGTCATGAATATTTCTTACATTTTCAAGGATAATAACTACTTTAAAAATTTACAGAGGCCTTAATCTGTGTCAGATGCTGAGAGAAGCACTTTTTACATATCGTATCACTTAGTTCTAAAAAACCCTATGACATCATTTGCCTTTAATCTCTATTTCAGAGATGAGGACAGTGTACAAAGGATACCTGGTTTGGTGAGTAATGGGGAGAGGATTCGATCCCAGGGATAACTGCAGAAACTGGGCTCCTAATAATCAAATGCAACTATCTCACTAGCAATATGACATCAATAGTCATGTAAGGCTCCATCATGTGGATGCACCATAGGTCCCTTCATTGGTTTCAGATTTTTGGCCAATAACACTGTTTCTAATTATATGCCAGTATATCCCATGACTCACCCAGGAGGCAGAGGGCATAAGAAGGAAAAAATGTTTTCCTTCCATTTTTCAAGCTAGATGGGGCTGCTCCATAATAAAAAGCTCTTGTAAATCCCTGGCTTACCCCCAGTGCGGCATCACTGGCTTTAGGTTGATGAAAATCTCTTCAAGATTATTTCCCTAGCTTAGCTGTAAGTCTTCATTTTTGGTGCTGATGTCACTTTTTCTGCGTCTTCAGAAGCATTTAAATAGGATTTGAAGAGAAACTGATTAAGGAGTTGCTAGCTACCAGATGATTGGGTACTGATATTAAGCTACAATTTGGATAATCATTCCAAATTCTTTACCCTTTAATTGAAATGTGTTTGTGTTTTTTTGTCACTTAATATAATTTTCTATTAAATTACCATATCCCACCAGTTTCCATTACTTAAATTATTTCAATTAATGGGAAGAAAATTAATTTTTCATGGGGATTATAATGCTCAAACATTTTATTTAGTTATAAAAAAATTGAGAGGAGAAGGTAAATGAAAACATTTATTTAGTATCTGCTATGTGCTGTCTACTGTTATTTAACTTGTACCATTGAACCCATTTTATAGTATATATACCAAAGAATAAGTAATTTTTTTAAATGTAAGTAATGGTAAATATTGTAGCCAGAGCTTGAACCCAGGTTTTCCTGATTTCAAAATCCACATTTTTTTTCAATACATCATGTAGCTGTCTCAAAAATCTAAGAAAAATAAGAGAGAGAGAGAGAGAGAGAGAGGCTTGCCTAATCACATAATAAATAAAAGCTTTAAAAGAAGAATTTTACAGAATGACCCTGGGTGTTATACTATGTTCAATGAAGTGATTGCTAAAGGCTTCATATGTGCTGTTTTGTTTTTTAGTTTTATAAGGTATTCTGCCTTCTAGAAGGTCCTGGGTTTTATCATTTGATAATGTCACTGTAGGCAGTTGAAACACCTCGCAGGATTTACTAAAAGTGAGATTTTGTTTGTTTTATTAAAAAAAATACTGAAAGTTCTTACCAGATCAATGGCAATATCAAGGATAAAACAAAACTGTGAGTTTAATGCATAAAATAAAGACTTGAAAGCCATACATTCAAAGACAGGATCATTATTTAAGTGCCAATGAGATTACACACCAGGGCTGAAATAAATAAGCCATCAGCATTGACTTGAGTAGCAAAGTTTGTTTTCTCTGGGGAGAAAGTCTGCTTGCTGCTGCACTCCTCCAAACACAGTTTAAAAGAGAATTTGAAGGAAAAAAAAAGGTAATATGTTAAGCTTCCCATTATAAAAACATAAAGACTTTAGGGAAATAAAATAACTTTGGGCTTCACTTAAAAATCAAGTCTATATATTGTATTAAGCCAGTATATGTGAAAATATGCTTTCAGTTTAGATTACTTTTGAGCATCCACAAGAATTGTAGAGACATATAACTCACTGTATAGACTGCAGATTGGCACAAGGAAGTAGACTTACCCTCTGACATTTGATAACAACTCAACTTGCAAAGTTTTAGAATAATCTGCCAGCCAAAAGAAATTGAATTTTTTGGTGAACTTTCTTCTAACAACAAGGTCTTGTTTGTGTATTTCTTACTTGGGATTCTTTTTGTTTTTTTCTATGTTATGTTAATCACCATACATTACATCATTAGCCTTTGATGTAGTGTTTCATGATTCATTGTTTGCGTAACACCCAGTGCTCCATGCAGAACGTGCCCTCCTTATCTGAATGCTCTGGTATGGTCTCAGTGAAAATATATACCCAGTGAAAATACTCATATGCTCTCAGTGGAAATACTCAGTGTATATGTTGTGAAAAGTTTAATTGCCCTTTGGGGAATATCTACATCATGGAGTAATTCTGAAGTGTGAGGAACTATGGACTCTTGCTTTGCATTTTTAGCCTGAAAGAATGATAAAACAGTGTATTGAAATATTAATTTATCTTTATTTTTTCAGTGCTTTAAAATAGGCTTAGAGAAGGAAAAGATTTTTTTTTTCCTTCCTCCATCAGATCAGAGCATTCTCACCCAAGATGTTAGGAGAAGCACAGACTAAAACCTCCCCTTTGGGAACACTGCTAAACCACATGATACCCCACCCCATCCAGCCTCTGCTCAAAACCTCCTGTTTCTGGGAATTAGAAGACCATTCCACCATCGCATGCAATTTCTCTGTAGCCATTGAACACCAATTCAGCAAGTTTTGATTCTGGTGCTTTTGCTATTCATGCATCTGCGGGCAGTGCCATCCATTTCACTGTTGCCCCCTGGCCCGTGGTGCCTGTCAGACGTGAATTCTAAGATGCATCCTACTTTCAGATACATTCAAATGGGAACATGTGTACAATGAAACACAATACATTGTTGCTCCCTGACCAAAAGTGTCTTGTTTGGGAGGGTAAGAACTTCTACCCACCATAACTAGGGCAAGTATATATAACACATGGTAGCGTTCTAGTAAATAGCTCTTAAAGCCATGAACTAATGAAAATCGTCCCAGGGCAAACAACCCTTCAGACCGAAAAATGACAACAGAAATGTAGTCATTTAAGAACACAAAATATTTTGCAACTCACAGTACAGGAAAATAAAACTGAATGTCAGTCAGATTGACTATTGATGTGAACCTCTTACTGTTGGTTCATCGTGAGAGAATGAAAAATCAGAATCCAAATTAAAAAGCAAAAGCAACACAGAACACTGTTGTAACACTGGGAAATATCTTGCTCGAATGAACACATATATTTCAGAGTGTAGACATATTTGCCACTTCAAAATAATAGTGTATAGATCTTATTCTTTAAATGCCCTGTTTATTCTTTGTTCTTTTGACATGAATGAAAAAGGCCTTTAAATTCTTAACACATGTGATTAGGGAGGATTTGTACATATCCTAAAGACTAATTTAAATATGGGATTGGGGCTACTAATTGAGAGATCTGAGTGGTTAAACTTGATTTATAAATAGGCTGTCCTAGATAAAAAGGAGCCAGGAACCAATGTGCCAGATAAAAGAGACCAGATGCTAAGAAAAGTAGACCTATTTTCTAGAAAGGTCCTTCAAAGGAGAGATACTGTGGGAGAAAATATAGTTGTGCCTTGTGGGCCATATTTTCAATCACTTCCTCACAAACTGGAAAAAAAAAATCAAATCTACCACATACTAGTTCTGGTACTGGTAAGTATTTAAATCTATCCATGAATAGATGAGAAAGCCCCTATATTTCTTTCATATATCTGTAACTTTTTTTACAAGAAGGAAAAGTAGTTCAATAGAGGTGTAGGATCACATACTAGCTGGAAGAAAACATTTACAGAAATAAATCTCTGTGAAGAGACAGAAAATTCCTTTTAAAATCTAGTTCAAGTTACATATTACAAATCACATCAGAAAACTTATTCTTTTCCTTATGGTAGTCAGTGTGTGGATTATTAGGGACCATGAGCCCTAGCTTGGAAGTAGACACTTAAATCAGTGACTTTATTTTTATTGCCAAACACAGATCTGAATTCATATAATAAGAGAGCAGTAGAGATGAGATATGACAGAATTCATTAATGTGCCAAGGACGTGGCCAACTTGTCTACAACTAGTTAAAAGGCAAATACACAGATTGATCATTTTTCTTTCCAGGACTGTACGTCACAATACACATGGCCTGTTTCCTAAAACCTTCTGTCTAATGTTTAATAGATTGATGGAACTTCAAAAACAACACTCTCTACAATCCTGCTAGACAAGAGGGGACATGAAGATACTCTAGGTTAGAAGAGGGACTATTTGCAGTCTGAACTGGGAAGAGTTAGCTTTTTACTTCCTATTTCCCCTTTTAAGATTTTATTGCTAAGTAATTTCTGCACCCAACATGGGGCTCAAACTCACAACCCCAAGAGTTTCATGCTCTACTGACTGAGCCAGCCAGGTGCCCCCTCCATCCCCCCTTTAAACTAAATTTTCCTTTGACTTCAAAGGGGGTGGTGGCTTGAATCTGAGATAAAAATAACCGGTAAACCATTCTGATATGGTTTGGACTTTAAAAAATATTCTATCTTCAGCTTGCAACCCACAAAGTCGTTACCAGATTTACCAATACGACCTCCATGTGGAAGACGTAAAGGCGAGTTTTAAATTCTGCTTCTCTGCAAGAAGCGGCACAGAATAGTTGTTAGGGGTCAAAATTACCAAGCTTTGACACCTGCTGTCTCTCCAATATTAGGCAGAATGCACAGCCTCTCTGAATCCCAATATCTTGGTGGTATAGTGGTGCCACCTGCCTGGCCTGCTCCCCAAGGATTACTCCAGAAGGAAAAATGAGAGTAAATACATGGTAAACCTTTGAAATAAGAGTTATTCTAAGGCAGGATATTATCTTCAAAGCTCAAGTTTAGTGTTCTGGGGACTTCAAAAAACATCATCTTCCTAGACCTGTATGTTCTTTTAAAGAAACAATGCATTATTCATTAAACTGAAAGTGAATAAATTATTCTTTGGTCCTTAATTGTCCAATCTTCTCTAGACACTAGTCTTTAATTGCCCCATGTTCCATCCTTGGTCAAATCACTTAACTTTATATCCTCGACATTTGCTGCTCCATTGTTTCCTGTTTGCAGAATTGTAAAGATTCTACCTGGCAAAAGCAGATAAATTAGCTAAATTAACTGCTCTTTAAAGATCTACATTAAGAACAATTAGATGCACTGATGAGAAGACTTTTTATTCTTCGTTTGCACAAATGCACCAGAACTGGTATAGGAGAATGCAGATTGCTCCCCTCAAACTAGAATCTCAGCCTCATGGTATTAGCCAAAAATGGAAGTTGTCCAACAGGGGCTAGGTATCTTAACTTCTGGGGATGCTCTGAACCACCAGAGACAGTACCTTCATCACCTTCTGTTGTCGGGTAACCAAACTGGACTGACTTGGGCAGCAGCCAGCCACAGTTTTTTGGCCCAGTGAAGACTAATTAGTACGTCACATATTTCCCTGAATGGCTTACACCACAAAGTTTACTGCATTTTATGTGTGTTTGGAACTATGTACTCTTAAATGCACACTACTGGACATCTTAAATGGTTTACATTATAAAATGTTCCATAATTTGCAAAGTAATTTTCAAATGTTACCTCATTTGAGTTTTGTAATAGCTCTCTAAGGCAGGAAGCTCACTATGACTCCCATTATAGAAATGGAGAATCAGAGCCACAAAGAAGTTACACGACATGCTTAAGGTCACATGGGTCATAAAAGAACAGGCGGAGAGCCTCATTTCCTGGCTCCCGGTTTAGTGCTCTATCAACTGTATGCCTCCCATCATCATACTCTGTCCATCCATTCACTCAGTCACTCAGTCCCTGCAGTTCGCTGCAAGTTTACCCCATGGTAGCAAAGTAGAAAATGCTCTCAGAGCCCCAGCTTCTGGATAAGTCATAGTGACAATCTGTGCCTCGATTTCTTCATATGTATAAGTCATAATAAAAATCTGTGCCTCAGTTTCTTCATATGTAAACATGAAGGGTTTGAACTAGATGATTTCCAAATCAAATCCATGGATAGCATGATGCAATGGGAAGAGCACAGCATGGAGCACGTATCATAACAATACAAGATTTGAATTTTGGTCCTGCTTCCTCCTTCCTGGCTGTATGATTTGGAAAAAATTATAACCTTTCTGGTTATTAGTTTCCTCATATGTAAAGCCACAGATGCTAACATTAACTTTGAAACAATCTTATGAAAAACAAGTACAATAATATATGTAAAAGAATTTGCCAAATGGCAAGCATTCAATAAATATCAATTATTCCATTTAGTGTTAACACTTGTCATATTCTCAAGGCATTTTATTATTTTTAATAGCAGTTTTATCATTATCTATAAAGGCACTCTAGCTTTACTAACTCCAAAGAGGAATCATTCAATATACTAAACATCTATATGATCAAAAGTAGCTTTATGAAACAATGCTTTTACTAAGCAGTTAATCTGTAGGACCGTAGCACTGATTATTTTCCTGAGGATCAACTCAGAAGAAGACCTGAGATTCAGTGATAAGAAATGTGAGCCAGCTTTAGTGTGATTCTCCTCTTTTGTTTCTCATAGGAACATGAAAAATAAACAGATCAATTCTACGTAAGAGAGCAGATAAAATCTTACTGCATAGGCTTATCCTTTAAACCAGTAAAGAAAAAGAAGCAGGTCCACGTGAAAAAAAAAAATATTTATGATCTTCAAAAAAATGGAGCACAGCTAGTGGGTCTGAGTAATTCTGCTTGCCCAAATGTTTCATTAAAATTGTGAAGTAAAAATATATAATTTATTTTTAGAAATCATTTAGGCTTACTATTAAAGAGTAACATCTCTGGAAAAATTAAACCCCAATTGTTTTATCAGAGAAAGGTAAGAAACCATGTAGCTACATCACCAAAAAGAGCAACTCATTAGTTACAATGAACGTTAAGGTTTTAATGTAGTTCTGGCAGGGCTGAGTCAGATTAGAGAGAAAAATCATACAGACATATAAGGATCTTTCTCCTTCTATCTCTCTTATTACAAAGTAAGAAGCATTTGGGTAACTTTTTTAAATTTAAAATTTTTATTTTTAACATGTATTAATTTGAAGCACCATTTCAGGTCCAGGTGCCATGTGGAAAGTGATTGATGTTCCAGGGATGGAAAAAGGGTGAATCCTGGGAGACATCCAAGTTATAAACATTTAAGAATCCTGGAAAAATACACATTTCCTCTAAGAATAGATCCGCACAAAGAATCTAATTTTATTTTTGTTTGTTTGTTGCTTCATACAACCAAAGTAATATTATAAGCAGTTTTCAAATAAACATAATTAATCTTTGACCCTACTACCCATTTAGCTTATCTATATTTTTGTTTACTAAAAATATCAACACCATATTTTAATGTATGTAGTTCAATACCATTTATATTCTAAACATGTCTTACTTCAATATAGAAGGAATTTTTTAAATTTTTGTTTTATTTTATAAACAGTTAAGTAAAAAAAATGTTTTAGAAAATAATCTTTAGAAGGGAAGGAAATTCAGTTTTTATAAAAATCACCTCTAATTTCATAAGTTAGTGTATATTATCTTGGTATACAGATTTTAAAACAGTATCTGAGCTCTGTAATATGCACCCTAATAAAATAAAACTTAACTGGCACATATGACTGAAGATATCAAATTAATAATTGGATTTCATATTCAGAAAAACGTTTTTTAAAGCCTTCATTCTAACACCAATTTTTGAATGCTCAGATATGGTACAGGTTCACTGAGCAAAGTCACTCTCAAGATACTGCATTTCTGCTCTCCACCCTGTATATATATTTTTTCACATAAGGTTTGTACTAGAAAAAAGTAGTTAACCTTGCCAAAACCTATTATAAATCCCCAAATGTGAGATGCTATAATTTTTAAAGGTAATACATACCTACTTTATGGTAAAAGATGTGACTCTTTGAGCAGACTCCATTTTATTTAGACCAAGCTTGAGATGGCCCCTACTTCTGGACCTAAAGGTGCTAAATTTTATGGTAACAGTAATAATAAAACCTCACAGAGCTTCAAAAAAGAAAAAAAAAAGAATAAAAGTACCATAAATATCCAACTTCTTCTTTTTTTTTTTAAGATTATATTTATTTATTTGAGAAAGAGAGACACAGCGAGAGAAGGAACACAAGCAGGGGGAGTGGGGGAGGGAGAAGCAGGCTTCCCACAGAGCAGGGAGCCCGATGTGGGGCTCGATCCCAGGACTCTGGGATCATGACCTGAGCCGAAGGCAGACGCTTAACGACTGAGCCACCCAGGCGCCCAGGGACCCCATAAATATCCAACTTCTAAGAGCAGTTGTGTTTAGTTTGGTTTTTCTTCTTAATATAATTTCTCAAGAGATAAACCCAGGAACTCATCAGGCTTTTATCGTCAGGGTCCTGATAGCAGTGAAGAATAATAAAAGCCCAGATATTTGAAACACCAACTTAAAGAATCCAAATAAGCCTAATGAACTTCACTTATAATGACTAAAGTCAGAAATAAGAATAAAGGTGTGAGGGGCGCCTGGGTGGCTCAGTCGGTTAATCTCTGCCTTCGGCTCAGGTCACGATCTCAGGGTCCTGGGGTATAGCCCTGTGCTGGGCTCTCTGCTCAGCGGGGTGTCTGTTTATCCCTCTCCCTCTGGCCCTCCCCCACCGAGCCTGTACACCTCCCTTCCCCCTCTCAAATAAATCAATCAAATCTTTAAAAAAAAAAAAAAGAATAAAGGTGTGAGTAAACTGTGATGACCTCACTCCTTAAAACTTCCAGTAACAGTCTTGACCTTCAATTACCTCTATCAAGATAAGCAATATTATGATCATGTCAGTATTTAAAGTAGGGAAAAGTTACACAAGTCATAAACTTATAAATCTCGTGATTCTTTCATTTTCCACTTATTATTGGTTCAAGTTTATACAACCTATAGAAGATTAGCTCAATTGATTAGGGAGTGGTGCCAGTGAGGCCAGAGGATCATTTTGGTCTTTGGAGATAAAAGTTAGCTGTATTCTGTGCTTTCGTATAGCACAGAGTAGAGCTAATTCTATTAAGGCATCTAAAAAGGTATGCCATTGGCCCCAAAGGGAAGAAGGTCAAAGCAACATATATGGGTCATCATTATCTATCACTACTTACAGAAAAATAATTCCCATGCCTTCATGGGAATGGGTCAATGGTATCATCTTTGGCACTCTTCAATACATATTTAGATAATTTAGAATTGAGCAACTACAAATCTGAATTTAAAATACATTATTGTATTGTTTACTTTATCTAGCTCTTATTTCAATTTGCTATAATTTGTTTTTAAATAACCTCCTTTATATCAATTATTTTAGTAAATGATATCCAGAAAATATAACACTAAATGCAAATTACTTTGTCTTACATATTATCTTATAGATACATTTTCCATTCCCAGTACCAAATTCAGCACTCTTACCATTCAATGATAACCAAAGCCTATAGTATTAAATGATTCAAAAGAGCTTTAGTTTTTATTATGAAAGTCTGTTAAATAAAATGATTTTATTTTTTGTTCATTCATTCATTATTTACTGAATGCCTACTCTGTGCCAGGCTTTGTCTTATACAGTAGTAAAAGAGGAAGTCCTGATACAGAGCAGACTCATAAACACATCTACTTCCTACCCACCTTAAACAAATACAATGCTATTATATTACAAATCACAAATAAAGGAAAACTTTTCTTGAGCCTAATCATGCCTCTAGCAAGTTATATTATGTTATTTTGGGAAAAGGTTTGAAGCTTACACGTTACACCCCAGAGCTAACAATAGCTGTTAAAAAGAAAAAGTCTCCAGTTACACAGCTCTGGCTTCTGTTCATTTTGTGATTATTATTATAAGTCAAAAGTCTATAGCAATAAAAATGACATCAACAGGAACAACAATAACAATAATATGCACCAAATATTGTCTACAGCTAGATTAACAATGCATATTCATTGCATGAGGGTGGGTGGAAAGTCTTGGGAACTAGCTGACTCAATAAAAGGCCAATAAGGAACAAATCATGGTAGCCTTTCCACTTCCATCAGGTCACAAGGCTCTCAGAGTAGAAATTAAAATCCGGTTTACAACTTGAAAAATGAACTTCAAGTCATAGTGAAAAGATCAGTCAACATCATGTTGAAAAAAAAAGACCTTAAAAACCTGCTTAGACCATCAAGAGTTCATGACACTTTATTATTTTTTATTATTTGCAAACAAAGGAAAAAATCCAACTTTTGCTAAAGTAGGCAATGTATTAGGCCAGCAAAGGCAAAAGACATGTCTGAATGCCTGACGAGCAAACATCTTATTGTCTTTTAGGGAAGGAAATAACATATAAGTGAAAAAGTATGGAAATACGAATGCAACATCTGAAAATCCTTAGATTAGTCATCCTTAAACTTCTTTACAAAAAATAAATATTTAAGCAGGTACCCTCAACGGACTTCAACTTACATATTTATAAATAATAAACATACAGTACTATACAAATATCTTATATACATTAAACCTACCCACAAAAGAGAAAAGCTTAAAGGACTAAATAAAACTGTATACAAGTAGCATATCTAATTTTCTTTCTCTTTCTTTCTTTCTTTCTCTTTCTTTCTTTTTTTTTTTTTTTTTTAAACAAGATTGTATTGCTCACAGCCTGGCCTCTGGCCATTCCACTTTGGTGACCACTTTGTAGAAATAAAAACTGGCTGAAGACAAAGTCAGAGGAAATAGCAATTTAGCATATATTACTCATGAGAACATTCTGTAAAAGGGTATATTTTAAGGTAATAAATATAGAACAGCATTGTAAATCTATGAATAGAAAGATTCTGGTGTATTACTAAAACTATATTAACTTCCTAGTTGAATTCCTAGGAGTCACTGACCATTAAACAAGCCTAGCCTTGAGCAAGATGAAGAACATGATATGTATGTTCTCAAGCAACAATACTAATGCAGAAAATTTGAAGTTAGAATTCTCAACACTCTCAACACCTGGTGTGTCACTTGATTATCTGTCAGGATAGTAAAACCTCAATGTAAACTCTTAAATTCTGAACTAGGGATCATTCAGCACTGAGACTAACATTTACCTTCCTTACTCTTTCTTCTTAGGTGGTATAAATAGAGATCATACAGATTATATAGATTATGTAGAGGATTAAGTGAACAGATTACCTCTCAGCACTTGAGAAGCCCTCATTTACATAATGAAACATATTTACTAATTAAACAGACTTGTCCATTGACGAGTCTGAAACTCTAGCCTAATGCATCTGAAATAAATAAAACTGCATTTGTTTAAAATATTCTTTGATTTTTGCCCACCAATTTTGCCCAGCATTTTCCATTTTGTAAAA
This sequence comes from Callorhinus ursinus, assembly GCF_003265705.2. NCBI lineage: Eukaryota > Metazoa > Chordata > Mammalia > Carnivora > Otariidae > Callorhinus > Callorhinus ursinus. The sequence goes on along the minus strand of NW_027397064.1, from coordinate 34,700,749 downwards.
ATTAGTGAGGTTTCTCTTAATCAAAGTGTGATGAATGCATGCATTGTGATATTACTCTGCATATTTCAGCCACTAATAACTTATTTACTTTTAAGCTATGTGGGTATAGGAGGAATAGTAAAGGCCCTAGAAGACACATTTTACATATTGACTCAATTATTGGCAATCAAGCATTACTTAGACCCACTGTTTAAATGAATGCCTTTGTTTTATCAGATTCTACAAGTGCATGAAATAGAAGTGATATTGTTATATTTCTCATATTTCTCCTTCAGGTTTTTATGAAACCTTAAGAAGAAAGTATATAGGAAAGAGATTGTACATTTTACAATTATAAGTACTTGATCTAAAAAAAAAAAAAGTCGTATGGCCTAAGATTAATGCAAAAATATTATGGACTGAGATTTAAACCAAATTGGTTGTGTATGCATTTACTTATCACCCAGTAGGCATGGCAGAACTCCATCTTATTATGTTTAAAAGTATAAATCTCAAATTTGTACGTCATATGGATGGAATGTATCCAGCAATAAATATGCAGTTTAGAGGAACCTTTGCAATGCTGTAGAATAATTTGGACAGCTGGTGTTATTGGTTGATCTACAAGGTTTTTGGTGTTCTTATCAATCTGCTCTTTTACACTTAATTTAAATTTAGTATAAATATTCACTGTCAAAAAAATTAAATTGGGGGAGAATGATCTCACATTTTAACTCAGGATATAAAACCAAAATATTAGCAGATGAAGTACATGGGTAGGTGAGTTTTTGTGGTTCAAATGGTATGGAGACAAAGGAAGTGGTAATTTGTTTTTGTTTATGCAGACTTAGATGCAGTTCTACATGAAAAAGAAAAATCCTTCTACTTGCCAGTTCCATGGTATACATGCTCTTTTTATTAGAAAAACTTGTTAAATTACTAATAACATGTAACATTTGTTGAGTACTCCCTCAAAGCATTCCCACATATTATTTTACAACAGTTTTAGGAGATTAGAAGTCATTATATGTAGCAAAAGGCAGATACGGTAGGTAATTTAGAGAGTTTTAACCAATCTTGGATTTATACAGGTAGAGGAAGAAAGATTTTGTTCTGTTACCTTTCATGTTGGAGAACATGGACTCTTTGCAGCATATTTGTATCTGTAGCTTAAGAATTACTTGTGTAACAAATACTAAGTGGTTCTGTCCCTTTTGTATTCCCTGGATATGCATTTATTATTATTTGGGCTAGAGTTATGCTGGTGTGATTTCCACAGCCCTGATGGACTGTCTTCATAAAACCTGAATCATATGGTTTGTTTTTTCCACCCAACGCAACAATGTCCACCTATGTGGCCAATGTCATACTGGACTCAGCGCTACATGAGATTCTAACTTAATTATATTTAATTTCTTCTTCAAATAAGGCAACATTTCTCAAGTGCTTTTAAAGTGATTGCAAAATCTACACAGGAAGACAACAAAAGAACAAGGCCTGAGCATATTTTGCATGCATTCTGTCAAGCTCAAAGAAAAATTGGCCACTTGGAACACAGAGAAACCTAATACAGGATTGTATCCAATGAGTAAAAGGGAAATCCAAGAGAAAACTTCTCGATATTATCCATCAAATAACAAATGAAAAGCAAGGTATCTGCAAACACGGAGGAAGCAAGTGGAAATATGGGAGGCCATCCCAGGAACTTTGGAAAGCGAGGTAGCATGCAAAGCTTTAATTTGCTAAAAGAGAAGTTTCAAATGATCAAATACAAATTATTAAAACCAAGAAGGGTAAAAACTCTTCAAGCATTGAGAGAAGAGACTGGAATAGAATGTCAGTTCTACTCATACACTAACACAAAAATATCTGTAGTTCTCCCCTACACTTTACTAAATATATCACTGACACATCACTCAGTTCTAAATTGAGTTGATATGTCACAATAGTGTAAATACTGAATATTTATCTAATTGAAATTACAATATAACTCTACTGGGAGAATGGGTGGGGAGATGATGGGGGTGCATGAGTAGTAGGCATAGGAGAGTGGGGATACTAAATCCTGAACAGTATACTTTTCCCATAGTGAGAGATCAATAGATAATGTCTACAATAGAAAAATCAAGAATTTTTATCATTTAGAGGAAAGAAACAGCACAATAATAATTTACTATGATAACTCTGGGGTTGTTCAAGCAGAGAGAATATATTTTTAATCTATTGTTTTTAAGGATTCAGAATTTTAAGAGTAGTTTTAAGCAAAAATAAGTTATCCGTGTTTTTAATTCTGACAAAATAAACTGATATTAATCCATACACTAAATAATGAAAATCTGAAAAGTAACTGAAAACAGGCCATTGTGTATAAGATACCACCTTGGCCAAGCTAACCATAAAGCCCACATGATCATTACGGAAGGACAGAAGATGCTGGGAAAGACAAATGATGTGACAAGTTATTAAAGAACTCAGCTTTTTTTGGAAAATATTATTTACCACATTACAAACAAATAAAACAAAAGATTTTTTAGTATATCCCCCAACCCCCAGAAAAAATTGGTGTCACTCTTTGGAGCCCATTTCTAATTCCTATATCTTATTTTATATAATATTCTTAATTCCATCTAATTTTTATTTTTTGCTTCGTATAATGGTATCTCTTGCTTGACCAGATGGCAGTGAATCAGCCAATAATCACGGAAGGCACGTAGTAATATATTAACAACCTAATGAATTATCGCAGATCTGTTTCCAAAAGTCACAACCAATAATAAAAATACAGAGTTGACCTGGAAACAAGACTGCAAGATCTGAAAACATCCTGGCATTCTTGTTTTCCATCTGTAATAGAGACCTCCCTTGCTTATCCAGTTTCCATTGCCAAAGTCTCCCTAAGTAAAACTTAAAATTTGTTCAGGTAATCACCTCTTCCTCACATAGCCCAAGTGGCTCATGGGAGGCTGCCCCACCCTCCACTCCAGAGGTATGGCCAGTTGTTTCAATGGCAATCACTTTGCAAGTAATTAGTTTATAAATGGGTACATGATTCATTTTTCATCAACGAAACACAAGGAAAGATTTGCTGGAAACTTCAGAGAAAGTTTTTCATCGTTCTGGCAGAGTAATGGGATCTCTCTTTCTTTTCTCGTGTCAAAGGTGAACAACACATCAAGTGGTTCTGACTGCTCTTGGCAGCCATCTAATCTCCAGCAAGTTAACCAGCCTTAGGATGAAGCCAAAGCAGAATAAGCAGATGGAAATGTGCCTTGATGGTAACACCGGACCACTGAATGAGTCAATCTAGAGCCTACCCACAATCTGCACTTCCTGTTAACATGTGCTAATGGTTTCTTATATGCCACTCTTAACTGGGTTTCCTATTTTACATATATGACAGAATCCTAACTAAATTCAAACTGATAATTCTTAGAATCATTAAACATTGTAGACTCAATTTTAATCTTCTTTTCTCCTGTTTTATATAATTCCAGAATTTCAGCCTCAAATAAACCATGAAAAATGCCACTCCTGTGTGTGTGCACGCACATACACATACACACCCGGTGTTACAAATGTGTACGTGTGTATTGTACGTGTGTGGTTGTGCCATGTAAGGCAGTGGAGCATCCAGACTTGAGTGGGACTATTTTGGAGCTAATAATGGCACCATGGGAAGGTCCAGTAAATGACAAAAGACTGCCCAGGAGGCAACAGGGATAGTGGAGAGAAAGAGCTGGCTTGAGGAAAGGCCTGTAAGCAGAACCTCACACACATTACAAGGCACGCTATTCCTATTTTGATACGTTAGTATGTTTGCTCAGTGTGAGGTTTCAAGCAATTTATAAATTAAAAAATTCTCAAAATTCATCATCTATTTACTTTTTCATTTTCAAGTTTTACATTTATTTTCTAAGACAGAAATTTCAATAATTTAAAGAATCAGATAATTCTATAAAGTTTGTTATGAAAATTTATAGTTCTCCAAGTTTCCCTGCCATTTACTGTTCCCCAGAGGCAGCCACTTTTGTTTCTTTCAGCTGGTTCTTTTTTCTAAATAACTCAAAATCTCTAGTTCTCCATTTCAGACAGGATCTATTGAATCCCATCATGTGAGAAGTTACAGGTTCAGCCTCCTTTACTCCTTTGCTCCTGCCACACATGTACTCCTCAGCACCCCCCCCGCCCTATCCTCCCAATAAAGTGATAATTTTAATTAGATTAACATTCAGTATCTACAACATGGGAGTAGTGACTGTATAAACTCAACTCAGATTTGAATCATATTCTACTGGGATGTGGTAAACTGATTCTCTGAAAAGAAAAAAGTCCTGATTTGTTCAGTTTGCTGATTTCAATGGTATAAATAGTCCTGCCTCGGCTAATTTCAAATTACTGATTTAAGGTCTTAAAATTTGAAACAGATGGGCATATTCAGTTCTCAACAAGCTCTTTCCCTTTGGGTTAATAATTGTCATGTTTGTATTTGTTTGCTACATTTTCTATGTATTTATAAATTACAAAACAGCAAACTCCCCAGGTAACTCCCTTCTTAGAATGTATAGATTTATCAGATATTATATTAATTTTTTGTTTTTGAAAAAGTATTCTGGCACCTTCTGTTTTGGTTGCCTTAAATGTTTGGTACACCAGTACCCTGGGATCTCCTTTCACTAATGTCCTGAGGATTCTCTTTCCCATCTTGGATCCCTTGTTCTTGGATCCCATGTGTTATGGACTGAATGCTTGTGTTTCCCCAAAATCCATGTGTTGAAATCCCAATCCTCAGGATTATGATATGAGGATTGGGAGGTGATTAAGTCACAAGGGTAGAGTCCTTATAAATGAGATTAGTGATGTTATAAAGGAGACCAGAGAGAACTCCCTCACCCCTTCCACCATGTGAGGTCTTTTACAATGAAAAGATGGCCATGTGGACCCTCAACCAGAACTGAATCTGCCAGCACTCTGATCTTGGACTTTCTGGCCTCCAGAACTGTGAGAAATGCTTCTTGTTTAAGTCACTTAGTCAATGGTACTTTGTTATAGTAGCCTGAATTAAGACACCATGTCTTCTTTCTTGGTTTACTGCCTCATTTTGGTGGAGCACTTCTCTAGTAACTTCTTAAGAAAGTTTCTGAGACTTTGCATATCTAGAAGTGTCTTTATTCTACCTTCACACTTGATTGATAATAGGAGTGACTATATGACTCCAGATGGAAAGTAATTTTTTCCAGAATGTTGAAGGCTCTGATTCATTTTGTTTTAGCTTTCAATGTGGGCATTGAGAAGCCCAATGGCATTCTGATTCCTGATCCTTTACACATAATTTGTTTTTCCTGTGTTGAAAACTCTAAGCACTTTGTCCAAAGTACATATGTTTTTAGGATTAGAATGCATTCAGGTATCACTCTAGTTGCTTTAGTTCCACTTGTATTCCAATATGGTTTTAGGAGTAGGAGAAAACGCATGGAATACTGAATACCCTGGAAGCAATATGACAGCCTATCATCTGAATGTGCCCACAAGGCTGTAACATATATAAATATGTATGCTAATCTGGAAAAAAAACCATCTCCATAAGGAATTGATGAGGAGCTTTCATTAATTCTATATTGTGCGTATGGTGGGGGTTGGGGGGAGGATTAAAGGAGGGAAAGAGAAAAATAGTTTGGACTGGAAAAGGGAAAAAATGACTTTTCTGCCTGACGTTGAAGAATAGGCAGTTTAAAAGTACTAGTAATGGATTTGTATTACAGAAAAGGATAAAGAGCAAAAAAGCCAAAATGATTCATAACTCTATCCCACAGAGAAGTTCTCGGAACGTTTTAAATACAGCTAATAATAAAAAATAATACATGAGCAAGGATAGAAAATCCAAGAGGTTATAAAGGGATACTATGAAAGTAAAATTCTTCTTCCCCATTCTGTCTCACATGTCATAGGGTTTTAGTTATTCTCCTAGGATAAAGTTAATAGCATATGGAAAGTATAAAACAATTACCAAAGTTATCATGTCAGAATAGTATTCTGCCCTTGTTTAATAAATAAGAATGTCTTCCGTACTACTTTACATAGACCTACTCCATCCTCTTTAATGACTACATGGCATCCCATGGTATTGACAAAATTTCAGGAAACTATGGCCTGCAAGCCACATCTGACCCCCACTTGGTTTTGTATAGTCCACGAACTGAATTTTTTTTTTACATTTTTAAATAATTAAAGAAAGTAAAAAGAATACCATTTCTGTGACACAGGAAAGTTACGTGAAATGCAAATTCCAGCGTCTGTAAACAAGTTCTACTGGAACACAGCCAGGCTCATTCATCTTACGTGCTGTCTGTGACTGCTTTTGCACTACAGCAGAGTTAAACAGTTGTGACAGAGACTATCGAGCCTGCAAAGCCTAAACTATTGACTCTCTGGCCCTTTACAGGAAAAGTTTGCTGATATCTGGTAGAGACTATCTACTTTATTTCACTCAACATTATGAACTCACAGAATTTCTAATTCTATGAGTGAAAGGGGTAAAAGTGGCAGCATGAACAGAGGTAAAAAAATGCAAATAGGGCAAATAATCAACTGGATGTTCTGTGATCTGGGTCGGAAAGTGATGAGAAACAGAGCAAGAAAGAGATAGGTTGTGGCCATATCATGCCATCATTAGAACGCCAGGTAGAGGAAATCTGCCATTCATCTGGCAGTAAGTCAGGAACTACTGAGGATTTTGAGCAGGGGTGGGAAGTAGCATAAACAGGATCTATTTTAGGAGATTAATCTGGCCATGCAATATGGAATTAATGTGGAGGGTATTGCTAACAGGTAAGGAAACCATTTTTAAGATTATTTCAGAAACCCATAAAAAAGGCCATGAATTTCGTGTGAAGATGTAAATTCCAAGATATAAATGTACCCTTGAAATAATTTCTACAGTTCCGAAAACCAAGGAAAGGTGTCTGTGTGTTTCTGAATGTGAAGCTGTTTAAAAATCACTTAGAATTATTTCTTTCTATAAAAAAACATTAAAGTATATCTCACCACAGAAGTTTTGGCCCACTCTTTTTCAGTACACCCAGCTATAATTTTTAAATGTCTTTTCCATGCAACCAACAACCCAAGAAACTAACTGAGTCATGCACTAGTTGGTGAATTAAGCTGGAGTATGGCATCTGATTATTTGATTATTTCTTAACGTATTACTTATAATCTTAAGGCTCAAATATGGCAATGTAAGACATACAAGATTGTCTGTTATTTCAAAGGCAAATGAGAAGTACTCATCATAATCTGGTTAAAAATCCTAAATAGCAAGAATGCTGGTCTTCTAGACGGAGTAATTCTAATTAACCTTATAAAAATAAGATTTGTACAGTATGTGGAAAATTAAGGATATAAACAACCATTAAAAGAAAAGCCTAATTACATTATAATAATTATGTTCAACGGACACAATAGGCAATAGTCACATAGCAGTACCATATTTTAAATGCCATCATAAATAATATAAAATGGTAATGTTATATTGTGTTATTATTCAAAATAATATTTTAAATTACTCTTTTAAACATCCAAATAAGTTGTTCTATTAACAAAGGGATTTGAATGTGTACGCTGTAGTTACTTTTTTAAAAAAGAGTAGGCTGGACATCAAGCTAAATTATATTAGGAAATGAACAAATAAAATAAAAAGTTAATATTTATAGTAGGATTTTATATGTATCACTATGTTTAGGGTTGGAGGAATAACAAGAAGAGAAAAAAGAATATTTGGTTCAGTTCTGCTTGGAAGGGTTTTATTTTTCTAAATAACTGGCCATTAATTAATTGGCTATTAATAATTGGCCATTCTAGTGATAAAAGTAAGCACAGTAGTTTAGAACTTGAACTCCAGAGACAAGAATTGAATTCCAAATTGTGTGATTTGGACAAGTTCCTTAACCACTTCAAGCCTCAGATCCCTCATATACCATAATGATAGTATCTACCCTGAATTCAAAGGGTTGTTGGTAAGTTTATATGTGTCATGTATACTTGCCATTGTAAGAATATTAAGTACTGAATAAGTGATAACTACTGTTTTTAATGTAATTATTACCTCCCATCTTAAGTTTTATCCTTTGGTGATTCCATCTTAGGGTATAAAGAAGATGGAAGAGAGAAATGGAAATCAAGAGTAACACCATAATAATTACTCCCCATCCCCTTCTGACCAACCTGCTCAAGTATTGGCTTAGGAGAAATGATAACATTAAGTCCATTATTACTGTGGTTCATGGACTTTGATGGGCACTTAAAGAGCATGTTACAGAAGCTGTTATTAGGATACAAAACTAGAAGGTCCTCAGTGGGTCCTTATCTAAGGGGTGCCTCTGAACTCACCAGAATCACTAGACTTGAGATCTCCCATCTTCACCCTTACTAGAAAGCCTTGCAAATGTGACACTGTCAGAAACATCTGACTTACGTATTTCTCTGAGACAACCTTCCCAATGTGCTGCTATATTCAGTGGTCTATTTACAAGCTTAAGGAGCCGTGCTTCATAAAACACAGTATCTCCATAAATATAGATGGAGAAAGAATTGTGCATGCCTGAAAGGAAATTTTTACAACACTAGCCTTACCTTGCTTGTTCTGGATAATTGCTTTACATAAATGGTGTTTTCTAAGAAAAACTTCATTAAGTAGTATATACTATTACCTACCTCAAAGATGGTATTTTTCTTTTATATTATTATATTGTGGCAACTGTCCTCATATATATTCACATTTTAATTTCAGATGAATTGGATGGCTGGTAGAAAAAATTCTTGGTCATATAAAAAATGTGCAGGGAAATGAATACATGACCAGTTAAAATGAACACCTCAGTTAAAATATTTGTTTAGCAGTCATACAACTATTCCAACTCTCGAGTGATGATTTGCTTTGCCTTAAATAATATATGCTTCACTGATTGGTATGAAAGACTCACTTGACTAATGAGTAAACCTAGCCAGCTATCTATCCTCCATATCTTAACGTGGCCTTGTTTCTCTGTTCTGGCATCAAGTACGGCATAAACCATCATGAACTGATACAAATAAGTTGTTGTTGTTGTTGTTGTTGTTGTTTTAAAGTTACTCAATTCCTCAAGTCAAGTTTTAGTGCTACAGTCAGAAGTATATAGAAAACAAAATGGGGAGGGGGGTTGCTTGTGTTTTAAAGAGATGAACGCTGAACTCATAAACTAACCATGAAGAACAGAATGCTGAACTCCATGACAATTCTCCAAGTTATCATGTTCAAAAAACATACACAAGAAGAAAGATTAAATCAGGAATCTGCTTTAATCCATACAAATGCCTTATCAAATAAGGGATAACAACTTAGTCAAGGTGAAATTTCAGTTGATTGTGGCTTGAGTACATGTGCACAGGATGAAGCATTCTATATGGGTATGTGATTAAGAAAAAAAGTCAAGCAGCTGTAAGTGAAGCAATAAGAGATGAAGTCAATGGTCTACAAAATTAATCTTTGCCACAAATAAAAATTGGTTGATAAATTTTGAGGAGTTTGTTTGTTTTCATAAATGTGAATTAATAGGAGAAGCAGCATCAGCTGACCACACTGCTACAGAGGGATTTTCTCAAGAACTGAAAAGTCACAGAGGAGGAAGATTAGAATAAGGAAAATGCCTTGAAAGCAGACAAAACTGGCCTACAATGCAAAAAAATGCCTTCAAGAAGATTCATATCCAAGAATGAAAAGTAAGGGTAAGGTATCAGTTAGCCATGGGCAGACCAATGTATATTTGATGGCAACCCAGCTAGCTTTAAGATTAAGTTATATATACTCTACCATAAAATCTCAGGACACCAAGGTGCAAGAAAGCATTGTTTTGTGCAATATAAATTTAATCAAATAAAAATCCAGGAGCAGGGCAAGACCAGCTGCATCGTTTCTAGTAATGTTGGTGCTTTAGTCATATTCATACATTTGCAATGTTTCAAAGTCTCAGCTGATAGCCTTTGCAAATGTAAAGGGTCTACTGTATTTACCTTGAAATATATTTGTCATAGAGTAAAAGAAAAACTTAGGGTTGTTTTCAGATGATACATTGCTTACATTTAATTGATTTCATTCTTAAGGTAGAAATATACTTAGGTAAGCCTATTTGTTACTCCAATTCAAACAGCTATATTAAGCATACTTCTCTGAAGTAGATACTCATTAACTTCAGGTCAAACTGAAATCTCATTTATAAGTGCAATGCTCTCATATTCCATGATCTAAGTCAGTGGCAGTAGGTAAACATGTATTTTCAGGAATATGTTTTGAAAGTTATCTAATCTCAGAGAGGGGCAAGATGGCAGAGGAGTAGGGGACTCTGTTTCAACCAGTTCCCTGAATTTAGCTGGATATTTACCAAAGCAGTCTGAACACCCATGAAATCAGTCTGAGATGTAAGAATCTGGATTTCTACAAGCAGAAATTCTCCACCGGTTGCGAGGTATGAAGAGTGGAGTTGTGATTCCGCGGGCAGATATCAGAAGATAAACAGAAGGGGGAGGGAGCCACCATAAGCTGGTCCCTGGAAAGTGATATAACACCAGAGCACAAAAGCGTCCTGCACCAGGGACGCCATAACTTGCAGAACCCTAGCAGTGGGCCGGGAAGGGCTTGATACCAGCACTCAAACAGGATCCAGGAGCTGCTGGGGCGCACACAAGCCAGCCCGGGACCGCTGGGTACTTTTTCACACCTATAAACATTTTTTTATACAGATACAAGCTTCAGTGTAGTCCTTTTTTCCCTGTTCAGTATTACCTTTATATATATCCCAGTTTTATTTTCCCTGTAACCCTGGGAAGTAGTGTCCTCTAACAGAATAAAATACACCCTGGAAGAACTGAAACACCCTACCTTGTCCACACTGAGAGATTATAGCCCCCCTTCCCATCAGGCCTCCCCCTTTTTTTTCTTTCTTTTCTTTTATTAATTTCTTTTTAATTTTTTAATTTTATAAATTTTATTCTTGGGTTTCATTTTGCCTTTGTTTTTTTGGTGGTGACTTCCGACCACTGGATTTTCCCAGGGTGCATCTTGCCTGGACTGTGGTTGATATTTTGGACTCTGTACATTCCCTCAACCACCCCTCAACAGAATGAATAGGAGGAACTCCCAACGAAGAAAAGAACCAGAGAAAATGGCCTCTCCCACAGACCTAATGGATATGGATATAAGCAAGATGTCAGAGATAGACTTCAGGGTAGCAGTTATGAAGTCAATAGCTAGGCTTGAGAAAACCATTAGCAGCACTATAGAATCTCTAAGGGCAGAAATGAGAGCTAATCAGGTCGAACTTAAAAATGCTATAAATGAGATGCAGTCTAAACCAGATACTCTCACAGCTAGGGTAAATGAGGCAGAAGAACGAATTAGTGATCTAGAAGATAAGCTGATAGAAAGGAAGGAACAGGAGGTGGCCTGGAAAAAACAGCTTAAAATCCATGAGAAGAGACTGAGAGAGATTAATGATGCCATGAAACATTCCAATGTCAGAATTATTGGGATCCTTGAGGGTGTGGAGAGAGAGAGAGGACTAGGAGGTATATTTGAGCAAATCATAGCTGAGAACTTCCTTAATCTGGGGAAGGAAACAAGCATTCACGTCCAAGAGGCAGAGAAGACCCCTCCTCCCAAGATCAAGGAGAACAGACCAATGTCCCGGCATATCACAGTAAAAGTTGCAAATCTCAGAACCAAGGAAGCCACCTTGAGAGCAGTCAGGGGGAAGAGATTTCTTACATATGGAGGGAGGAACATCAGAATAACATCAGACCTGTCCACAGAGACCTGGCAAGCCAGAAAGGCCTGGTAAGACATATTCAGGGTACTAAATGAGAAGAACATGCAGCCAAGAATATTTTATCCAGCAAGGCTGTCATTCAGAATGGATAGAGAGATAAAGAACTTCCAGGACTGGCAAAAACTGAAAGAATATGTGACCACCAAGCCAGCCCCACAAGAAATACTAAGAGGGATTCTATAAAAGAAGAAAGACCCCAAGAGTAACATAAACCAGAAATTTACAGAGACAATCCACGGAAACAAGGACTATACAGACAATAGGATAGCAATAAATATGTGTCTTTCAGTAATTACTCTCAACATGAACGGCCTAAATGCTCCCATGAAACAGCACAGGGTTGCAGATTGGATACAAAGACAGGACCCATCCACATGCTGTCTACAAGAGACTCATTTTGAACCTAAAGACACCTCCAGACTGAAAGTGAGGGGGTGGAGAAACATTTTTCATGCCAACAGACCTCAAAAGAAAGCTGGGGTAGCAATTCTTATATCAGACAAATTAGAATTTAAACCAAAGACTGTATTAAGAGATCCAGAGAGACACTATATCATTCTTAAAGGGTCTATCCAACCAGAAAATCTCATAATTGTAAATATCTATGCCTCCAACATGGAAGCAGCCAATTACATAAGCCAGCTGTTAACCAAAATAAAGAATCAGATCAACAATAATACATCAATAGTAGGAGATTTTAACACTCCACACTCAGCATTGGACAGATCATCTAAACAGAAAATCAACAAAGAAACAAGAGCTTTGAATGACACATTGGACCAGATGGACTTCGTGGATATATACAGAACATTCCACCCTAAAACACAGAATACTCATTCTTCTCGAATGCACACGGAACTTTCTCCAAAATAGATCCCATGCTGGGTCACAAATCAGGTCTCAGCCAATACCAAAAGATTTAGATTATTCCCTGCATGTTATCAGACCACAAGGCCTTGAAACTGGGACTCAACCACAAGAAAAAATTTAGAAGGAATTCAAACATTTGGAAGTTAAAGAGCATCCTGCTAAAGAATGATTGGGTCAACCAGGAAATTAAAGAAGAACTTAAACAATTCATGGAAACTAATGAGAACAAAAACACTTCAGTTCAAAACCTATGGAATACTGCAAAGCCGGTCCTAAGAGGGGAATACATAGCCATCCAAGCCTCTCTCAGAAAATTAGAAAAATCCCAAATGCACAAGCTAACCTTACACCTAAAGGAGCTGGAGAAAGAACAAATAAAACCTAAACCAAGCAGGAGAAGAGAAACAATAAAGATTAGAGCAGAGATCAATGAAATAGAAACCAGAAAAATAGAAGAACAGATCAATGAAACTAGAAGCTGGTTCTTTGAAAGAATTAATAAGATTGACAAACCACTGGCCAGACTTATCCAAAAGAGAAGAGAAAGGACCCAAATTAATAAAATCATGAATGAAAGGGGAGAGATCATGACTAAGACCAAGGAAATAGAAAAAATTATTAGAAATTATTACCAGCAACTATATGCCAACAAATTAAGCAACCTGGAAGAAATGGTTGCCTTCCTGGAAACTTACAAACTACCAAGACTGAAACATGAAGACACAGACAATCTGAATAGACCAATAACCAATAACGAAATTGAAATAGTAATCAAAAACCTTCCAAAAAACAAAAGCCCAGGGCCAGATGGCTTCCCAGGGGAATTCTACCAAACATTTAAAGAAGAAACAATACCTATTCTACTGAAGCTGTTTCAAAAAAATAGAAACAGAAGGGAAACTTCCAAACTCCTTCTATGAGGCCAGCATTACCCTGATCACAAAACCAGGTAAAGACCCCATCAAAAAGGAGAATTACAGACCAATATCCCTAATGAACATGGATGTCAAAATACTCAACAAGATCCTAGCAATAGGATCCAACAGTACATTAAAAGGATTATTCACCATGACCAAGTGGGATTTATTCCTGGGATACAAGGGTGGTTCAACATTCACAGATCAATCAGTGTGATAGAGCACATTAATAAAAGAAAAGACAAGAACCATATGATCCTCTCAATTGATGCAGAAAAAGCATTTGACAAAATACAATATCCATTCCTGATTAAAACTCTCCAGAATATAGGGATAGAGGGAACATTCCTCAATATCATAAAAACCATCTATGAAATGCCCACAGCATATATCATTCTCAATGGGGAAAAGCTGAGAGCTTTTCCCTTAAGGCCAGGAACAAGACAAAGATGCCACTCACCACTTCCCTTTTTTGTGCTAGAAGTCCTAGCCTCAGCAATCAGACAACAAAAAGAAATAAAAGGCGTCCAAATTAGCAAAGAAGTCAAACTCTCTTCGCAGATGACATAATACTTTATATGGAAAACCCAAAAGACTCCACCCCCAAATTACTAGAACTCATACAGCAATTCAGCAATGTGGTAAGATAGTTTCTTTTCTATACACTAACAATGTAACTGTAGAAAGAGAAATTAAGGAATCGATTCCATTTACAATAGCAACAAAATTGTAAGATACCTTGGAATAAACCTAACCAAAGAGGTCAAGGATCTATACTCTAGAAACTACAGAACACTCATGAAAGAAACTGAAGAAGACACAAAAAGATGGAAAAACATGGATTGGAAGAATAAACATTGTTAAATGTTTATTTTAAATTTAAATTTAAATTGTTAAAATGTCTATCCCACCCAGAGCAATTTACACTTTCAATGCCATCCCTATTAAAATACCACTGGCATTTTTCAAGAAGCTGGATCAAACAATCCTAAAATTGGTATGGAACCAGAAAAGACTCTGCATCACCAAGGGAATGATGAAAAAGAAAAACAATGCTGGGGGAATCACGTTGCCTGACTTCAAGGTATATTACAAAGCTGTGATCACCAAGACAGCATGGTATTGGCACAAAAACAGACACATAGACCAATGGAACAGAATAGAGAATCCAGAAATAGACCCTAAATGAATAGGGGATAATTGAACTCTATGTTCAACTAATCTTTGGCAAAGCAGAAAAAAATATCCAATGGAAAAAAGACAGTCTCTTCAATAAATGGTGCTGGGAAAACTGGACAGCTATATATAGAAGACTGAAACTGGACCATTCCCTTACACCATACACAAACATAAACTCAAAATGGATGAAAGACCTAAATGTGAGACAGGAATCCATCAAAATCCTAGAGGAGAACATAGGCAGTAACCTCTTCAACATCGGCCACAGCTTCTTTCAAGACACATCTCCAAAGGCAAGGGAAACAAAAGTGAAAATGAACTTTTGGGACTTCATCAAGATAAAAAGCTTCTGCACAGCAAAGGAAACAGTCAACAAAACTAAGAGGCAACCCATGGAATGGGAGAAGATATTTGCAAATGACATTACAGACAAAGGGCTGATATCCAAGATCTGTAAAGAACTTCTCAAACTCAACACCTAAAAAACAAATAACCCAGTCAAAAAATGGGCAGAAGACATGAACGAACACTTCTCCAAAGAAGACATCCAAATGGCTAACAGACATGAAAAAATGCTCAATATCACTAGGCATCAGGATAATACAAATCAAAACCACAATGAGATACCACCTTACACCAGTTAGAATGGCAAAAATTAACAAAACAGGGAACAACAAATGTTGGCGAGGATGTGGAGCAAGGGGAACCCTCTTATACTGTTGGTGGGAATGCAAGCTGGTACAGCCACTCTGGAAAACAGTATGGAGGTTCCTCAAGATGTTAAAAGTAGAGCTACCCTACGACCTAACAATTGCACTACTAGGTATTTACCCCTAAGATACAGATGTAGTGAAAAGAAGGGGCACATGCACCCCAATGTTCATAGCAGCAATGTCCACAATAGCCAAACTGTGGAAGGAGCCGAGATGCCCTTTAACAGATGAATGGATAAAGAAGATGTGGTCCATATATACAATGGAATATTATTCAGCCATCAGAAAGGATGAACACTCACCATTTGCATCAACATGTATAGAACTGGAGGGGATTATGCTAAGTGAAATAAGTCAATCAGAGAAAGACAATTATCATATGGTTTCACTCATATGTGGAACATAAGCAATAGCACAGACGACCATAGGGGAAGGGAGGGAAATCTGAAGGGGGAGAAATCAGAGAGGGAGACAAACCATGAGAGTCTATGGACCACGGGAAACAAACTGAGGGTTTCAGAGGGGAGGGGGTTGGGAGGGTGATAGTAACAGTGCAATGGGTATTGAGGAGGGCACGTGTTGTGATGAGCACTGGGTGTTATTTGCAAACAATGAATCATGGAACACTACATCAAAAACTAATGATGTACTGTATAGTGACTAACATAATAAAAAAAATTTAAAAATGCTAAAATAAATAAATAAAATAAAAAATAAGAAAAAATAAGTAAAAGTTACCTAATCTTTATTTCCTAATGAGTGCACAGAGTTATTTAAGGTGGCCACAATTTCCTCCCTGATCTCTACCCAAATTGTTATTAATTACTAGAATGTAATGGCATAAGAAAGAGTCAGGTTGAAATGAAGTCGTAGGGTATGAGATCTAGAGATTCAACAGTATAATGAACATTTACTCCATAAATTGTGTTGCCAGTGTTTCATATTAATAAAAGATATCATATGGAATGGGATATATATCTTGAGAACCCTGATTAAATGTTTTTCATACATATTTTCAAAAAGTTGCATCTTCTTTGTTAGCTAACAATGATCTGATTTATTTCACTGCCTCCGTGTGATTTACCATAAGGTGTCTACATAGTAAATACATTGATTTAATTTTTTAAAAAATTCTTCCTAAATGATTTCACTGCCTCAGTGTGATTTACCATAAAGTGTCTACATAGTAGTAAATACATTGACTTAATTTTTTAAAAAATTCTTCCTAAGTGTCACAAGTGACCTAGCAATAAATACATTTTAATGAAAAATTTGTTTCCATAGTAACATGTTAAGATGTCATTCTTTGTGATGATGTAGAATATACAAGTGAATAGTTGAAGGCTACTGGAATAATTATAAATGAATAGGGGATAATTGAAACATGGTAAGGGCAGATAAAATGATTTATATTTTCAAAAGTTGATCTCTGGAAGAT
Organism: Callorhinus ursinus; assembly: GCF_003265705.2. Taxonomy (NCBI): domain Eukaryota; kingdom Metazoa; phylum Chordata; class Mammalia; order Carnivora; family Otariidae; genus Callorhinus; species Callorhinus ursinus. The sequence goes on along the minus strand of NW_027397064.1, from coordinate 34,683,801 downwards.
AACTTCTTTGACATGTTCTTGATAGCTCTATTAGTTGATGAGACATTGCTCAGAAACATAATGGGCATTACATTGGTTGTATAACCTTGCAATGGTAACATAGTTGTACCACCTTGGCAATTATCACTGGATTTTATTTTTGTTGCTTTTTCCTCTATGGTTTTGTTTGTTTGGATAGTTGGGACAGATAGTTAGAAGGACTTCAAATGCCAGCCAACAGATTTGTTTTGTGCATGAATCTAACATCATTAGAAAAATACTGATTTCACCTGATGACTAAATAAGATAGTCAATGTATATTTCATCTCCCAAAATAAGTATTTATGTCCGGAAAATCATCCAAATGATTGTTTTAGTGTATGTATGACCATGCTTTGACAGCCTTTAAAATAATGCTGCTTTATATTCTATGCTTTTAGGAATAATGTTTCCCTTTTCAATATTTCAAAATGATGTCATTTAGGTTAATCTTCATCTTTCGGTCTATGACTAGGATGAGAGCTCCATGAGCACAGGGACTTCGTTCCATTACCTGCTGCAACCCCAGGACCTAAAACAATGCCTGGAATATAGAAGGCATTCGATTGAATTCATAGTTGATTTGGGACTATATGATCAATATAGATGTAGAGTCTTTAATATGTTTGTTCCTGGCCATACTGCAAGATCCTTTATAAATGACTATGAAAACCGTGGTCATTAGAGTTTGCACATGCTTTTAAAGTAATATCGGGAGTTAGACTCTAGGTTCTATTTTCATCATTCTTCTGAAATAGCTCTTGCCATTAATAGCCAAATACATATAGCTCTGGTCCTCATTCTTATTTTTTTAAAATACAGATTTTATGTATTTATTTGATGGGGCTGGAGGGCACAAGCAGGGGAAGCAGGAGAGGGAGAAGTGGGCTCCCTGCTGATGTGGGACTCAATCCCAGGACTGGGATCATGACTTGAGCCAAAGGCATACGCTTAACCTACTGAGCCATGCAGGCACCCCTTCAGTCCTCATTTTAATCAAATTCATTTCACCTACTGATAGTCTACATCATCCCCTCCATCTTAAAACTCTCTCCACCATTTTTTTTTTTAATTCTCTCTGGTTCTCCTCCTGCTTTTGCAAATTCTTGGCTGACTCCTTCTCTGTAGGTCCTCATAGGGGTAATTTCTAGATATTTATTCTTTTATTTATTCTTCTCTCTCATTATAAGCTTTATCTAAAGCATCTTATTAAGTCTCATATTTTCAAGTACCATCTCTATATTCCTGATTCTTTAATCTATACTTCAAGTCATTTTTTTCTTAATTTACAAACTGATACTTTTATGCTAATGTTCTGCATGCACCTCAAACTTTAAGTTCAAAATAAACTCATTCTCTTTCTCCCCAAACATGTTCTCACTCCTTTGTTCCTTATTTTAATTTTTTGTAAATGAGTTGAGTGTTGAGTGAAAACTTTTTTGGTGTGTTGGGATAGCTGACAGAAAGGGGTGCATTGATGTCCACTGTGGTGTCAAGGAAAAAAATCTTTCCCAGTGAATAAAGTTAGCTTTTCCTTTAATCTCTAAAATTGAAAATTTTGGACTATTTTATGTGCTAATATTGTGATATCTGGGGTAAGTGGCAGAGTGACGCACAGGATCTCACTTCCAAAGACAAACATAGTGAAAGGAAGTAAATGTAATAGCAAAAATCTATTGGCAGCACCAAAACAACAGAAATGGCACATGTGAGAAACCTATCTTTAAAAATTGGCACCTCCGTGTAAAAGAGGAGGACTGTGTCTGTCAAGACAAACCAGGTTTTGTCAGAGTAGCCCCTAAATTTAAAAAATGTTCATTACTCACTCATATAGTCTGTTCCAAATTAGCTGACGCCCCAGGGCAGCTCTTCTCTACAAGTCAGGTCAGCATTCCCACTGCTTCCATCCTATAAACCTATGTATCAACACATGCGCTCTTATTTGTTGCAGCAGGGGAGGGAAGGACTGGATAATTAAGAACCAGCAACTAAACACTTCCACCCAGAAGCAGCACACATTATTTCTGCTAATATTTTACTGGTCAAATTAAGGCATTTGGCCCTATCTACCTACAAAGAAATGGGAAATACAATGTATCCATGTGCTCAGAAGTAGAGAAGAGTTATACAGGAAACAGTAGTGATATGTGCCACAATAAATTTCCAGGGAAGAAAGCAAAATTCTACTTCTGCTGCTCCGAAAACATTCAGGAAGGGGAAGGAAGCATTTGGGGGGGGAAAGGAGAAGGGAAAATACTGAGCTCAGCAAATGCTCAATAACATTCCCACAATATTAGTTCTTGAATGCATGCCTCACCTTCCCCCATGCTGAGGTAATAAATGAGGAAAAATGATAAGATCTCACGCTGTGTCTTCCCCAGCTAAAAGGCAGATAAGGAAATGAGGAATAATCCTGATCCAGAACTATCAGAAAAAACAAATAAGAAAATACATATTATTACAAGAATTGCTAAAGATAGTGGCCTAGAGAGAAAAAGCAGATAAGGTACCATAGATGACATAATAGCCACAGAGCAGGAAGCTCCCTGGTTAAATTCTGTAAGATTTGCCTACCATTTCTGCCCTTTATCTGGAAGAGGATTGAGAGAGTGTTCTGGGCAGAAACTAGTATTACAGGATGGAAAAATAGCCTATGAGAATTTGTTCCAGCAAGATATTAAGTAGCAATAATGTCAGGCACATGGAACTAGCCTCATGGGGGGCTGGAGGAGAGGCATTTTGTCTACTTTTACCACTACCTCTTCCCAAACCCTCCAGATCTGATTACTAGAAGGCAATAAATCCACCCAGAATTAGAACAATTTTATGGCAATAAATTTCATAACTCACACAAAAGGGGAAAAAAATCCTTGAAAAACACTAACCCAGAGACAAATAAGAAATTAGCCCTATATATTCTGAAGAAACTGAATGCACTATATATTTTTCTGAATCTTACAAAGAAAACTCTAAAATTAGATGATGTCAACAATAAATTCTATCAGGTATTTAAGGAAGAAACAATACCAGTCTTACATAAATTTTTTCAGACAACAGAGGTGAAGAACAAACCTCCTAAATTGTTTTATGAGGCCAGCATAATATAAAAATTTGATGAAGGCGTTGCAAAAAAAGTGAATTTATAGGTCAATATCCCTCATAAACATAGATCCAAAAAGTACTCAACAAAATAGTAGCAAATTAAATCCAGCAATATACAAAAAGGATAATACAGCATGATTGAGTAGGGTTTGTCCTACAAATGTCAGGGAGGTTTAACACATGAAAGTCATATTAAGGAAATAAAGGAGAAAAGCCCTATGATCATGTCAGTAGAAGAGAAGAGCATTTGACAAAATTCACCACCTGTCCATTAAGAACAAATAAACAAGCAAAACTAATTATTAACTAGGAATAAAAAAGAATTTCCTCAACCTGGTAAAGGTCATCTTCAATGAAATCTATGACTAGCATCACACTTCATGGTGAAATATTTTACACTTTCTCCTAAAATCGGGAATAAGTCAAGAATGGGAAAGAAATGGGTAGAACTGTTTTTATTCTAAGATGGTATTGTTGTTTATGTAGAAAATCAATTGTAATTCTATAAAACAGCAGCAAACAATTGAAATATGACATAAAATCCATTTATAATAATGTCAAAAATATGAAATAAGAATGCATTTAACAAAAGATATTCAAGACCTTCTACACTAAAAACTACTAAAATATCACTGATGGAATTTAAAGACAACTCAAAAAAAAAAAAAAATGAAGATATGTACCATGTTCCTGGACTGCCAGATCAATAGTGTTCAGATGTAGATCACTGAATAGCATTGTGCCAATGTTAATTTCCTGGTTTTGATCATTGGTACTAGGGTGATGTAAGATGTTAGCATTAGGAGAAGCTGGGTTGAAAGATGTATGAGAGGGCGCCTGGGTGGCTCAGTTGGTTAAGCGACTGCCTTCGGCTCAGGTCATGATCCTGGAGTCCCAGGATCGAGTACCGCATCGGGCTCCCTGCTCGGCAGGGAGTCTGCTTCTCCCTCTGACCCTCTTCCCTCTCGTGCTCTCTATCTCTCATTCTCTCTCAGATAAATAAATAAAATCTTTAAAAAAAAAAAAAAAAGATGTATGAGAACTCTCCCATGTTTCTGTGAATTGCCTGTAATGTTAAAAGCATTTAAAAATAAAAAAAAATTAAATGTTTATTATCTCAAAATTGATCTATAGATTCAATATTTTCTAATTATAATCCCATTACAGATTTCTGTAGGAATTAACAGCTGATTTGAAAATCTACATGAAGTGCAAAGGACTTACAATGTCTAAGCAATCCTGAAAAAAGGAACAGAGTTGAGAATTTATACCACCTGATCTCAAGGCTTGCTGTAAAACTACAGGAATCAATACAGAATGGCACTGACATAAGGATGGGCAAATAGATGAATGGAAGAGAGCCCAGAAGTAAATTCACATTTATACACTTATTTGTCTTTTGACAAGGTAACAAAACAATCCAAAAGAGAAACAAGTATTTTTAGCGAATAGTGCTGAAATAACTGGTTACTAATACATAAAAAAAGAACCTCAAACCCCTAACTTATATTATACACAAAAACAAATTTGAGATGGACAAAGACTGAAACCTAAAACCTAAAACCATAAAGGTTTTCAAGGAAAACGTAAGAAGAAAGCTTCATGACTTGGAGACAGGCAAAGATTTCTTAGATAGCAAAAATCAATAAACATAAAAAGAAATAATTGCTAATTTAGTGTTTACCAAACTTAAAAAACCTTCTCATTATATGAAATAATCAGTGTACAGACTATGAGAAAAAATTCACAAAATATGTACCTGACAAAAAATAGTACTGAGTAAATAGAAGTTCTACAAAACAAGAGACAACTCAATGATAAATGGGCAAAACACTTGAACAGTTATACAAATTAGTCAATCAGCACTTGAAAAAATGTTGTACATTATTTGTTACCAGAGAGTTTCTTTCTACACTACAATAAAATACCAATACAAACCACCCCCAGGATGGCTAAAATTAAAGAGTGAAAACTCCAAATATAGTAAGGATATGGAGAAATTGAAACTCATATATTACAGATGACAATGCCAACAACCATTTTGGAGGAAAAAATCTGGCAGTTTCTTATAAATTAAACCTACCCATAGCTGATGACAAGCAATTCAATTCCCAGGCATTTACTCTAGAGAAATGAAAACATTAACAAAAAACTTGTATAAGAATATTTATAGCAGCTTTATTCATAATTGTCAAAAACTGGAGAGTGCCCAGGTGACCACCAATAGGAGAATGAGTAAGCTACTATGGTATATTCATATAGTAGAATATTACTCAGCAGGGGAGAAAAAAAAAAGGAAAAGTGTGGTACATACAAAACACTGATCAATCTCAAAAATACTATTCTGAGTTAAGGAAAATGTATATCAATGAGCATTATGTCACATAAGTCCAACTATATGAAATTCTAAAACTGCAAAAGGCTACTCAGAGGAAAAATTCCAACAGTGGTTCCCACTGGGAGTTTAACAGCAGGGATTGGGAAGACATATGAGAGACCTTTCTAGGGAGATGGAAATATGCTATTGTTTGTTTTTTTGTTTTTTAGTAAACTCTACACCCAACGTGGCTTGAACTCACAACCCTGAGATCAAGAGTCACATGCTCTTCTGATTGAGCCAGACAAGGCATCCCCAGTATTATGTTTTACCAGTGGTTTAGATTACATAGATGTATGCATTTGCCAAAATTTGTAGTATATTTACATAAGATTTATATATTTTGTTGTACATAAATTTTACATCATGAGAAAAACTCCCATTATTGAACCCTTGTTAATAATATACCCAATGAAATATTTACAAAAAACTGATCTGACGTCTGTAATTTAACTTGAAATGCATAATTTGAGATAAGATTATGGAATGGGTAATGAATAGAAAGATGAGCAGGCAATAAAGCAAATATAACAATCTGTCATTAGTTGTATCTAGGAGGTGAATATACGGGTGTTTACCATAAAGTTCTTTTCAACACTGCTGCATCTTTAAAATTATTCTTTAAAAATTTGGGAATTTAAAAGAATTAACTGTCCTATAGTTGGGTAGTTTCAGTAACTGGTGACTCAAAAGTACACTCTAATATTGTAACTCAGTGTACTTTACAAAAACATTCTGACCGAGGGGGAGCATATTAAGCAGAGGTTCCGAGAGGCTACTGAAAGGTCCCATCAATGAACAGCAATGATCATTATCTAGATAAGGAATATCAAGACACAGTTCAAAGTGAGGTGCTGGCAAATGCCTCTCTCTTCCCCTTCTCCCTCCTCTTCCTTCACTTTCTATTTACACTTACAAGTAGACGACCCCTTTCAGGCCAAAGAAACAAGTCAGGATGGGAATGTTGATTTATTTGCTAGGACCAGAGTATTTGGGGGAGAAGGGGAAGTGGATCCTGATGCCAGCATCTTTTGTCAGCATGTGCGATCATTAAAAATATGTTAAAAAAGTAGGTTATGATGGTTTCCCCAGACTTAAATGATCCAGAGTGACAGGGAAGGGAGAATTTCTCTTTGACAGCCAGTTTACCCTTCCTTCCTGACATTTACTCACTGTCCACCCTGCTAATAAAACTTACTTTCCTGATTAAAAGTTTATTCCCAGGATTTTGTAAATTACTGTTGCTAGTGCTGATATATCTACCTTGTCTGAACTATTCAACATAATTCAAAGGCGATAGGAGGAAAAAAAAGAGAGAGAGAGAAACTTAGGTCTGAATAGACAAGATTTTTGTTTATGGTTTTACAATTAAATTATACATATCTGGTGACCTATTCAGTTTGTGGATCAGGCTAGGGTTCAGAGAGATGTGAGGAAATTTCAAATTTGCCATTGTTGCACATACCCCAAATTATTATATATATATATATATATATATATATATATATTTTCCCCATCACTGAGCAATAAACACAGGAGATATTATAATGAAAGTTCATAAAAAGTTGCCCTGAGAATGAAGAGAATGAAGTTCTAGAACCAGTTAGCCAGAGATCTGCAAATCATTGAATTCCTTGGAGTCTCTGATTTTCTGAGGCCTTGAACATTTTTGGCACACAGAATCTAGGGTTAATGCCCAGGAGGGTGGGGACCAAAGGTCAGAGTTTATTACAGAGAAGATGTTCCTACTAGAAACTCGAATTGTTGCACAGAAGAAGGAAATAACTAAACCAATGGTCTCTTTAGAATAACAACAATGCTATAATGTACTACGGTATATTAACAGTATGACCAATCAAGCAATGAAATAAATAGGAGCCATATGAAAGCAGAGAGTATAAGAACAATTTTTTCACTGCCCAAATTCCTCCACCCCAAATAAAATGGATTTGTTTAATCCACTGGATACTAGACACCTAACTTAATAACTTACTTTTGAACAGTCAGGCTTGATTATTAGCTTATAGATCCTCTTAACTTCTTACTTCAAAAGCTCACCTCAAATTCATCTGAATTGCATAAACGTTTCTTTAGGAATCACAGCCTTACCCCTTGGGGACAGAGTCGGTAAGTGTTCCACAAAGGCAACTATCTCAAGCCCAAGTCTCTAAAGAGTGATCATTTATTTGAGTCATGTCTGCTGGAATTTGTGATTCAGCTATGGTTAAGGAAAGCTTGAGTGGTCAACCAACATGCTTACCCTCATTAAGTCTTTGAACCAGCATCTTGATTTATTATATAAATTTACTTGAGAAGTTAGACAAATCATAAATAACTTGAATGCTTTCATTTAAAATACTTAGTAACCTAATTCAGCAATAATTTATGATACATTTTTAACTAACCATAATATAAACAAGAAGGGACGTAATTCTCTCATACCTTTGGGTTGTTAGAAAGTCATTCTATTTTCTACTCTGTCCCAAACTTGCTGTATTGGATTGATTCATGGAACCTAATCTTTAGGGTAAAAAAAAAAAAGAAGAAAAGAAATATAACACCAGAGGAGGATATACTAGTGGGAATATGGAACTTCCTTTTGCTTCAAAAAAGAATTCTTGCTGAAGCCTGGTCTAATGTGATGATTAATTTTACAGAGCTGTCCCTGACCGATGTCACTATAGCAATGAAAATAAACTATGAGACTAGGATTCAGCCAGAGGGGAAAAGTTCATTAAGAAATAAAAGTAGGGACAAAATTGCTCATTAAAGTGGCTAACCAGGGTTGTTTTATGAGAAGATGGGTTAAAAAAAAATAATAGAGGGTTGCAATGTATTTTAAAGCTATGAATTCAAATGTGACTCATAAATTCCGGTTTCAATAAAATTCTGTGGAACATAACAGTTTAGTTCCATGGAAAAAAAGGATAGTTAGTGGACCCTATTATAATATTTGAAGTATTCTAACATGAAACCTGACTTGCCCACAACTGCAAGAAGTATACCATTAACTTCAGAATTGTCAAAAGAAAGAAAGAAAGAAAGAAAGAAAGAAAGAAAGAAAGAAAGAAATAAGAAAGGAAGGAAAGGAGCAGAATTATTTTCTTAGCCTTGGGTCTGGTCCAAGGAGAAGAAATTCCCACTCATGATGCTTCTATCTAAATCTGAATGCAACAAATATATATATATATTTTTTTAGAAAACTGGAAATCATTTTTAGCAGCTTCTAGCACTTCAATGAGCTCTGAAGGAACTACTTTAAGAATGATTTGGTCCATCAGAAACTAGTCAACACACGTAAGAACTGGATGTTTCCCTTAGCTACAGATCTTTAAAAACAGTGCTACATCTTCCTGTGGTTTTCCCTCATGCAAAGTTAGATCAGTAGGTAGGTAGATTGATACAGATATCTAAGATGTAGAAGGCTAACAAGATACATAAAACATGTATGATGTGTTATATACTGTTTTTCAACACTTCCGTTATTTTTTCTTATAGAAAACTGACTAGCACATTTCAAAATGGGAGTTAAATCTTTGTATCTCATAGTGTTTTTTAATAAGGACAATAATTCAGCTAAGTACAGCTACTTTCTGCCAAAATGCAATCTGACATTTGGAAGAGCTTTGTATGGAGAAGCCAGGAGTCTAAGAAATCAGGTATGTACAATTATGGTCCAGATTATCCAGTCTAGTCAGTTTGGAAATGAATTGATTATTCACTCAAGTATTAATGTTTTCCCATCCTGGGCCACCATTGTGCTGGGTGATAGGAAAGTTTCTGTCCCAGAAGTTTATGATACAGATATGGGAGGGAAAAAATTGGTAAAGATAAAAAAATTGGTAAATAAAGCAGTAAAGTTTTACTTTTATAACACAGACAATGAGTTTGGAAAGAAATTGTGGTGTTCCTTAGGACGTTTGGGAAAACTTCATGTATAAAGTAAAACTGAAATGGGACTTTAATGTTAGCTGGGCTATAGCAGGGAAGAAAAAAATTCAGAAAGCTTTTGGTTTGAGGCCAGTTCTGGTCCATAGCAAGAGTTTTATTTGTTGAACAAATGTTCAATGTTAGGGAGCAACTTGGACAAACACAAAAACAGATCAGAGAGAACAGTCTAAGTGAAGTGAATTCAATATATGCAATTAATGGGATAAAAGTCAAGCAGCTAATGACAAATTCACAGTAGCTGCCATGTATTCAATACTTATTATATGCAAGACTAGTATATTACAAATACCACAAGCACTGCATCATTTACTTTTTATAAAAACTCTATGAAGTGGATATTACTACCCATTTTAGAGATGAGAATATAAAAGCGTAAGAAACTAAGCAACTTGCCCGAGAACACAACTAAAAGGTGACTGAGCCACAGTTCAAGAGCAGAATGATCTGGGTCCTCTAGTAATAGTGGGGCTATAACATGGAATATAAGAGAGAAGACAGGATAGAACAGACTGCCAGAAGAAAGACTAAGACTGTTCTGGGGCAAAAGTAAGGAGGTTCAACATAATTTGCTTTTTTGAGAATGTTTGGGGAGAGGTGGTTAAGGACCAGATCTAATCCCATTAATAATAGAGCTGAGCTTAGAAAAAAATTTATTCTGTCAATTAGCCCATTTTATTTCAGACTTCTACTTTTGAGCTATTTCCATTGTTTATTATAAGTTTTACTGTTTTCTTTATCTTGCAAATTAATTTTATTTATTTTTTCTCAGTTGAGCAGCATGGTGAAAATGACACTGGATTTAATGAGAAACCCTGGTTGGAAGCTTTGTTGGTCACTGGTTGCTTGTCCGGGTTTATCTTGGGCACGACTCCCTTCCTAAGGCCCCTTCCAGCTTACTACATTCCATGCCAACCACAGTTGCCTAATATTAACTGATTGTGCCACTTTTGAATTACTGCCTGGGAAACAGGACCTACTGATTTTATTTCTTTTATTACCCATGACCCCACAGAAAGGCAGATTGGCCAGGAAAAATAAATAAATAATGTGGGCTAGTAAATGCTTTTGGTGCTTATTTACCCTCAATCTTTTGCTCACCCCTCTTTATACTCACAGTCTCAATCCCAATTCCCATCTATTTTGGTTTCAGCTGATTATATTGTTCTTTTATTTAATTTTTCCCTTGCATTTTCCATTCACTTAGAATAAGATCCCACATTAAATGAGGCTCCAGGCTCACTTAAAGATGCATTTTGCAAACTAAATAAAGTAAAATCATCAGTAAATTCCAAATGCTTTATTATGCTCCTTTACATACGTACAAATTCCAGTAAGGTTTTAGTTATGAAAACAATTCTAAGACAAGCATTCCAGATGCAATTAATACTTTTTTTTTCTAACCATGCCATTTATTTTAAGTGTACTAGAAGGCTCTAATATATTCAACTTTGGGGGAAAAAATATTTAGAGAGAACCTGGGCAGATGGAAGCCAAACCAGAACTTGTTATAAATTTCTTATGATATAAGAAAATGCTGAAATAAGGATAAGCCAGGATTTACCAGAGAAAATAAAGGAGAGTGGTGAGATAAATGGTTTTGTCAGTTTCAAATCACCTGATTCGACATTCTGTCATCAAAAATTATGCTACAAGAAAGAGATTTCAACACTTACACTGTCAAATCTCTTTATTTTGGAAGAAAATCCAGGCTCAGGAACATTAACTAGCCGGTTAACAGCAGACTTTTGTTTAGTGTCATCTCTAACATTTCACAAATTTGCCTTTTCATTTCAAGAACAAATTAGTCCAATGTTTCTTGCTCTTTTTCTTGATTGTTTTATATATTGGACTTCTATTTGTCCCTGTTGCCTTCTAGGTTTTTCAAACTAATATTAATTCTTAAAGTACAAACTGTATTTTTGACACATTCTGAAAGAGTTGAGAAAGACAGGATTCTCAAAGGTCAGGGAAGAGTCCATTGGAAATATCTCCACTCCCTTGGAGCAGCTTCTCTGGGACTCTCAGGAAGATGTTCCTTGTCCTGACACAGTGGTCAGGACAGCAAGAGCATAAGGGACTGGAAGACAGCTTCTGCTACTCCTTGGTAAGGAGACTGCTTCTAGAACACCATCTACAGAGAGATGATTCTTTCTCTAGACTGCTAGTATCTGTCTTTAGGCCAACGGAGTATTTCTGGATTGTCATAGGAATATATAATGTGCATATTCGTTTGCATGTATGTATACACACATACATGTATATATGTTTGTCTGAGTGAAATAAATTTTTTAGATACTGGATTTTTTTTCTTCCCTATATTTTCATGCCCCTAAGTATGAAAATAAAAACAGATCTTAACTCTTACAAGAAAATAAACAACTAATACACATTCTAGATATTCACAAAAGCAGTATTCACTATCTACTATTAGATTTCAAGATTATTATATCCACTTATATATAAACCTCTCCTCCCCAAATCTCTCTCTCTCTCTCTCTCACACACACACACACACCTGTCTAGTTTAATCCTTATAAGCTTAGTTCTACTTCCATCTGTTTATACTAGACAAAGAACCAATGGCCTTTAATATTCAGCTCTTGTACCTTGGCTCCTCAAATTTCCACCACAACTGCTCTGAGTGCTTTTTAAGAACAAAGGGAGTGGAATAAAAGTTTAAAAATGTATTATCCATTCATTCTACAGACAGCAGGGTCTAGAAGAACAGAACACAGGACAAGAAAGTTTTAGTAAGTCTTGGAGATGGAGCATTGGTAGAAAGGTAAGAGACAACTGAGAAGCTAGGCTGTAAGTTAACACTGGGCTTGGATGAGTCTGGGAGAAGGAGAAATTTCTAAAAGTGGGAAAGTGGCAGAAGTTTGTCCAATCAGATTCATTTACTATGTAACTTTTTCTCAAGGAGTTGGCAGTTATGTGTCCAATCAAAACTCAATCATTTCATCATTTTTCTTGATTTCGGCTTAAATGTAATTTCTAAAAGGTGTATCCTTAATAGCTTTAGCGGACAGGTTAAGTAACTGGCTGTATAAAACATACACTAACAACAGCATTCATTGCACCTAGATAGTTAATAGGCCTGACTTCCTCAAGTTAAACAAAGTTTGAGTAGATCTAGGCCATTTCTCCTGAATCTAAAGATCTTTGTATTGCTAATTCAGCTTTCTTTTGACATTCATTTGTGTGATGTTTCTCTACACCCTCACCTTCAATCTGCAGGAGTCTCTAGGTCTAAAATGAGTCTCTTGTAGGCAGTATATAGATGGATCTTTTTTTTTTTTTAATCCATTCCAACACTCTATGTTTTTTTATTGGAGCATTTAGTCCATTTACATTCAAAGTAATTATTAATAGATATGTATCTACTGCCATTTTATTACTTGTTTTGTCATTGTTTCTGGAGATTTTCTGTTATCCTTTCTTGTCTTTATCACTTTTGGTCTTGCCTTTGCTCTCAAAGAGTCCCCTTTAATATTTCTTACAGGGCTGGTTTAAGGATCACAGATGCCTCTAGTTTAAGCATTTCATTTCCTCCTTGGAAGACGTCTAAAACTTCAAGTTATATTACAAAGCTGTAGTGATCAAAACAGTATGGTACTGGCGCCAAAAAATAGACACAGTGATCAAGGGAACAGAATAAAAAGACCAGAAATAAATCCACAACTAGAGGATCAATTAATCTTCAACAAAGCAAGAAAGAATATCCAATGTGAAAAAGATAGTCTCTTCAACAAATGGTGTTAGGAAAACTGGACAGCGACATGTAGAAGAATGAAACTGGACCGTTTTCTTATACCAAACAAAAAACTAAATTCAAAATGGATTAAAGACCTAAATGTGAGACAGGAAACCATTAAAATCCTAGAGGAGAACATAGGCATTAATCTCTTTGACTTCAGCTGTAGTAACTTCCTTCTAGATATGTCTCCAGAGGCAAGAAGAACAAAAGCAAAAATAAATTATTGGGATTTCATCTAAATAAAAAACTTCTGCACAGTGAAGGAAACAATCAACAAAACTAAAAGGCAACCTACTAAATGGGAGAAGATATTTGCAAATGACATATCTGATAAAGGATTAGTATCCAAAATATATAAAGAACTTCTAAAACTCAACACCCAAAAAACAAATAATCTAGTTAAAAATGGGCAGAAGACATGGATAGACATTTTTCCAAAGCGAACAGACACATGAAAAGATGCTCAACATCACTCATGATAAGGCAAATACAAATCAAAACTGCAATGAGATATCACCTCAGACCTGTTAGAATGGCTAAAATCAACAGCACAAGAAACAACAAGTATTGGCAAGGATGTGGAGAAAAGGGAACCCTCTTGCACTATTGGTAGGAATAGAATCTAGTACAGCCACTGTGCAGAACAGTATGGAAGGGAGATGAACCATGAGAGACTATGGACTCTGAGAAACAAATTGAGGGTTCTAGAGCGGAGGGGGGTGGGGGGATGGGTTAGCCTGGTGATGGATATTAAAGAGGGCACGTACTGAATGGAGCACTGAGTGTTATATGCAAACAATAATGATTGTTTAACTAATAATCAAAAACTAATGATGTAATGTATGGTGATTAACATAACATCATTAAAAAAAAAACAGTATGGAGGTTCCTCAAAAACAACCCTATGATCCAGCAATTGTACTACTAGGTATTTATCCAAAGAATACAAAATACTAATTCAAAGGGATACATATGTTTATAGCAGCACTATCTACAATAGCCAAATTATGGAAACAGCCCAAGTGTCCAACTAATGAATGGATAAAGAAGAAGTAGTATATATATAAAATGAAATATTACTCAGACATAAAAGAGAATTAAATCTTGCCATTTGCAACAATGTGGATGGAGCTAGACAGTATTATGCTAAGCAAAGTAAGTCAGAAAAAGACAAATAGCATATGATTTCATTCAAACATGGAATTTAAGAAACAAAACAAATGAGCAAAGAGAAAAAAGAGAGAGAGAGGTAAACCAAGAAATATACTCTTAATTATAGAAAACAAACTGATGGTTACCAGAGAGGAGGTGCGTGGGGGAATGGGTAAAAGAGGTGATGGGGATTAAGAGGTGCACTTGCTATGATGAGCACCGGGTATTTTATGGAAGTGTTGAATCACTGTACATTAACTAACTGGAATTTAAATAAAAATTTAAAAAATAGTAAAGATTTTTGTAAATTAATTTTGGTTTCTGCAGGTACGTACTCCACCATGGTGACAGACTTTGCTGTCAAAATGGTATTCATGATCTTAACCTCAGTAGGATCTTTAAGAATGAAAACATGATTTCAAAACATTAAATCATACTGGTGTTATATATGTATTTTCTATCTCATCAAACGTATAGTTTTATTTTCTTAGTTGAGTTATATATCTCTAGAAGTTTAAAATATTCTCTCAAGCATCAACTAGATGTCATTGACCAACTGATATTAGGTACTAAGTAACATTCCTTCAAATTTATAAATTATTCACATTAATTTCTCCCAGATTTCAAATTACCTTGATCTGTTCTGAGTGATTTGTCAATTCTGCACGACGTGGGTCAGAGAATCTTCTACTATGCTATTCATTTAGATGCCACAAAAAAAGTATAATCTTCTAAGAAAAAACCTTTGAGTCATTTCTAGGTATTCAAATTTAATTCAGCTTCATGTGGAGCTACCAAGGCAAATAATTAATAGGACAATTGAAGAGACAGATAATTTCTACAAATAGCTAAATTTCCATATAATAGAAAAATAGCCACAGCATCTAAGTTAACTTTTCCTCTTCAGGATTAGCAAATTTCTTTCAACATTGATTGTAAACTATATTCCAATTTCAGAAACATTAAGATATGAACACTGTGCATGTTAGTTTCAATGAAATATAAAATAGGTAACCCCCTCTCCTTCACTTTTACATAGTTAAATTACTCCTATAGTTTTGACACTTTTATTATCCCTTAATCTGGCATGTCCTCAGTCTCAACTGCTCCCAATTGCTCCCACACTCCAGTACACCCAATGTATCTCTACAAGTTTGCTCACCTGCCCTTCAGGAGCCCTTCATGTCCAATCACTTTTGTTTTAATACTTTTTTTTTCCCCCTAAAAGTGTTCAGATATTTAATCTATTCACCATAGGTATCTCTCCAACTTTCCAGCTATTCACCATCCTTTAAACTATTCACAATAGCTTTCCATCTTTTCACTGATAAACTTTTCACAATGGTACTCCACACCCCTACTTCCTTACTATCCGTGAGCTAGTCAAATTCTTGCAACCTGGTTTTATGCCTCATCATGCTAATGAAATTACTGTTGTTTAGGTCCTACTGAATTCCTAATTGCCAAAACCTACTGATGGTTTCTACATAGTCAGATCTGTATTTTAGAAACATCAAGCATTTGGTTTCTTTCTTCATTACTGATAACCTGATTCCCTTTCCTTCTTGGCTTCCAAGTCTATATTCTCCTGGTTTTCCTTTTCTCTTCTAACATCTCTTCCCTTAATCTTTTACTTATTCCTCCTCTGTCCAACTGCCCCTCCCCCCATAAAAAGTAGCCATTTCTATATACGTTCTTTTTTTAAATTTTATTATGTTAATCACCATACATTACATCATTAGTTTTGACGTAGTGTTCCATGATTATTTGTGTATAATACCCAGTGCTACATTCAGTACGTGCCCTCTTTAATACCCATCACCAGGCTAACCCATCCCCCCTCCCCTCTAAAACCCTCAGTTTGTTTCTCAGAGTCCATAGTCTCTCATGGTTCATCTCCCCCTCCAATTCCCCCCCCTTCATTTTACCCTTCCTACTATCTTCTTTTTTTTAACATATAATGTACATTCTTTATCTAAATCTCATACTTGACAACTGCCATTCTCATAGCTTCAACAATCATTTTAGGTCAATGAGGCTCAAGTTGTGATGGTCACATCATAGTTTTTCTATGTTTTCAGGGCTTCTGTTTATTTCCCTTTGAATGTCATGGTTCCATTTCAGATTGGAATTGTTCAATACCCAAACCCATCATACCTCTCCCCAACCTCACTATGTTTCCTGATTTTTTTTTGAAGGCCAGTACCATTCTTCCAATCTTCTAGACATGAAACCCTGAATTCACCATCAACTTTTTCTTTTTTCTTACCCACATTAAGTCAGTGATCAAAGCTTCACTATTTAAAAATGGCTTGTTTCTGTTCCTGCTCTTTAATCATCCCCACTGTTCTCATACTGGTGAAATTATTTCTTGCTCAATTACATAAACATCCCTTAAAATTTGTCCCTTCTTTGCCCTAATCCAGCACATGCCCAATATACCTCCTGAAAGCTGCATGACTCTGATCATATCCCTTCCTAATGAAAACCTTTATCAAACATTCATTAATAACCATCTAATTATTTAACCCTAGCCTAACATTTAGAATATCCCATAAGGGAGCCTAACCCACCTACTTTTCAAAGTTTAATCTCCCATTAGTGTTATTCAATTTAAGGCCCAGCCAAAACAGTCTCAAACATCTCTGGACTTTCAACTCTGCCCAGAAATCCTACATGACCCCAATCTCTACTAACCTTTATTCGCAACTGTTATTATTTTGACTCATTCTCCATTCTTCTTACCCATCCCTTATAATTCCTGCCTTACTCATAGCAGAAGACTGTCCTGCATCATAAAGAAGATGGAGGCATTGAACAGTGATTCTCAAATAGTCCCTACTTCCAACATAAATTTATCCTCATCCCTACTTCTTATCTATTCTTTCCTTTAATAGCTTCAATAAGAGGAGTGACTTCTTTCTGTGTGGCATCTATCCCTCTATCTTCTTCTGCATCCCATATCTTCTAATATCTCAACTGTCCTTTCTATGCCATCTGTACCCTGTATCTTCAACTTCTCACTGTCTATTCTTCATCCGATCTTCTAATCAAGTGCATCTCTTTTCTAAAAAGTGAACCCTCTCCTGACTGTAAGCTCTCTTTAGCAATCATTTTAGCTTCTCCTTACTAACCAAGTTGATATTCTGGGAAAAGCAGTTTGCATTCATTGACTCTACCTCCTTGCCTTGTATTCACTTTCCAACTCATTGCAATATGGTTGTACTCCCATCACTACATTAAAGTGTTATTAATGTCATGGTTTTTGATAATCTTACAGTTGTTAAATCCCTGGGAGATTTCAGTCCTTATTTCAATTACCATCTTTGCAGCATTTGAAACTGTTCTTATTAAAGTACTTATTAAAACTCTCACGTTCCTTGTTTTAGGTGACACTGCTCTATTAGGGTCTTTCTCCTAATCCTCAGATCATTTCTACTTAGTCTCCCTTTAAGGCTACCATTTTTCCATCTCTCCTCTGAATGGTTATGTTCTCTGTCTGCTCCTCTTCACACTCATAAATGATTTCATCCATGCCCACAGCTTCAATTTCAATCCTTTTGCCAATGACTCCCAAATCTATTCTTAAGTCTACAATTCTGCCTGCATACCAAAACTATAAATCCACCCACCCCGTGGTAATTACCACTTGGCATCTCCAACACAACCTCATTAAAACTCATTTTATTTGTTCATTCCCTTGCTCCCCAACCACCACTGAACCAAACATGTTCATCCTTAGTCCCTACCTGGCTACCATGAACAACCATCCACATAGTCATCCAAGCCAGAAACATCCAATTATTCTTCTCATTCTGTACATTCCATCACCTTAGTAACCTGTTAACTCAAACTTGCCTGGATTACTATTGCGACTTCCTAACTATTCTTTGCTTCCAGTCTTGTCTCAAATATTTATACTTTAATCTACCTGATGTTTCCAGAATGTTTCTAAAATACAGATCTAACTATGTATCTTAGAATTATTTACATGAGTCCTCATTGCCTCCAAGATAAAACCCAACCTGTTTGACTCCGCATCCCACATTCATGGAAGTTCTCACTGAAGTAACTGAGTATCTAGGATCTGAGACCCCAAAACAGAACTAGGAAAACAGTGAAAAGACATCAACAAATGTGTTTTACCAGCTCTACCTTCCCTCAGTCCTTTGCTTACCCTTCTCCTTCAAATACAGATTTTAAAAGCATTTTCACACTCACTGCTTAATCTTTCTTATACTCTGGGAAGTGTACTTACAAATAGATTTTGTAGATGAGAAAATTACAGCTACATGATTTCAAGTAAACCACCAAGGATCACTAAGCTAGTGAGGGCTAGAACTGGATCTTGAAGACCTATATTTTGTTTTTGGATGCTATGCTCTTTCGACACGTTTCATATGGCACTTCTTAATCTACCTCCACGTGTTACCACCACAGTAAGATATCAGAATCACCTGGGAATAAGAGGGGGAGATGAACCATGAGAAATTATGGACTCTGGGAACAAAGGAGGGTTTCAAAGGGAGGGTGGGGGGGAATGGGTTAGCCTGGTGATGGGTATTAAGAAGGGCACATATTGCATGGAGCACTGGGCATTATAGGCAAACAATGAATTATGGAACACAACATCAAAATCTAATGATGTACTGTATGGTGACTAACATAACATAATAAAATAAAATTAATTAATTAAAAAAAGAATCACCTGGGAAGATTTTAAGAAATAATGATGCCTAAACTCCACCCACAGAAATTCACATTTAATTGGTTTGACAGAGGATCAGGCTCCTGCATTTTGTAAAAGTTTCTCAGGCGATTTTAATGTCCAACAACAATGGTTTTCAATAGGCACATATACATCTTCTTTGAGTGTTCTTTGATGTCAGGTTCATCTTCAAATCCCCAACTATATTTCTTCATACTGGGACATAGCATGCAAAAACTTGTGAATTAAAAGATATAAAATTGTTCCATTCCATGTTATATGCAGAACAATAATCAGGCCAAATCCAAAACATGTTCATGAGAAACAAAGTTAATACCAAAATTCAGATGACTGAGCTTTAAAAAACAACAACAAAGAAAATGTTTGTTCACAGTCTGAGGTCTAAAATGTGGCCCTAGAAAAATAAACAGTTTTTAAGTTCTGGTAGAAACAGTTTGCGGGATGCTGTCCCATTCAATTCTCCAGTGAACTAGTCCCACTAACCTTCTAATCTTGGCACTGCCTAAATTGTGTGTTTGTAACAACTTGCATAATCTCCCCTTTTTTGCATCTTTCATTTCTCTGATGTAACTGATCTTAGAGGGTACTGACAGTGCTGAACTAAATGATGAAACAATCTCTTTTCCCCTTTTGGCCCAGCTGGGAAAGATGCTCTTACACACAGTCATTTTAAAACATGTACATGTTTTAAAAAAGAACAAGGAGAGGGGAAATTGGTTAATAAAATAGAACTTTAGTAAGTTCTGCTACATGGGTACTTGAGAAATACTAGGATAATGACATTTATGAGCCAATGCTCAAAAATGGGTAAAAAAAAAAAAAAAAAAAAGGCTTGTCATCCAAATCAGTTAAAGAACTAATCTCTGTCCCTCCTTGCCCTTGAGCATTCTTCCAGAAAAAAAGAAGTATCTGCTGATGTTCTGGATGCCTCTGAGCAAGACAGACCTCTCCATCAATAATATGTGCAGAATCCTGCAAATTTTGCAAAAGGAAGATCTGCCTCCAGGCTATATATGGGCTTGGAACCTGACTGAAATGGTTTGTAATACAGGGTACCAGATGTTTCCCAGCCACAATCAGGAAAGAGAATTCAGCATTGATTTAGAACAGTGTTTTGTTTGCCTGGGATGGTAAGACATATATTTTACATCCTGACTCAATATATGCAGAAATGTGTGGGTATGGGTGTGGGTGTATATTTGAAAATAAATTCACAAGGAAAAATTTTACAATCCATTAGTGATTCATGAAATCAATTTTGCATGTGTCAATGAGCATTTAAAAAAATAGAAAATATCAGTTTGCATTTTACACATTAAAAGTAAGTATTGTTTTATGACTTCAGTTGCATGTACTAATTTCTAAAAGACATAAACTCACAAGAGTTTACTAAATCTAAAGAAACCAAATTAAGGAACAATGCCCGTGAAGAAGACAGAATAAGTCTCTGACAACCAGTGAATCACAGGAAGTTTCAACAACTCAGTCAACAAATGTACACTGAACACACCATGCTCTAGGCACGTTACTAATCAAAAGGAAAGAAGATAGCTCCCTATACTTGAACAGTTCTAAATATGCAATCTTCAAATTTCTCCCCTGCCCACTGGTTATGCCAACCTTAGCCTTATCTACACCAAGAACCATACCTTGTGCCAGTGTTGAGGGAAAAGGATAAGCAAAATTTGGAGGGAAGGTAGACACAGCTGGAAAAACACATGTGTTGCTGTCTTATCTCTACTTTTCTTATTCTGTTTTAGGGTCTCTGACCCTGGATTCCCAGTACTTTCATTATGAATCTCCAATATTTGGGGTCCCCAGATATGGTGACCAAACAATGCCAGTGCACTTGAGCAGTTACTGTCTCTTCTGCTTCATCAAAATTTACCTGCCCTGTAATGCCATTTTTCTTGGTCTCAAAAATGAGATAAAAGACTGATGAGGCAGTAATGGTCACAGTATCTGAATATATCTTCCCAAAGAGCATCATCCTTTTGACAGGAACATCCTAAGAGCATAAGTACTGTAAATAATTTAGGCTACATCAGTTCATCATTTCAATCAAAGGGATACTGAAATGGGCAAAAAAAGTTACCATCCCTACCTTAATGGAGCTTTGAGTCTGGCAGTAAACACAGACATTAAACAGTAAGTACAATATAAGATTAGCATTGAAAAGGGTAAGTAAGGGAGATACAGGAATTTATAACAAGATAATTTAACCAAGTCTAGTGAGTCAGGCAAGTCTTCTGAAGCAATGACATTTAAATTGAGGTTTGTGGTTAAGTAGGCATTAGCTAGGTGAGGGAGGAGGACCAGGACATGAGTCTTTGTAGACAGACTACCTCTTTACTAGCTGTGTACCTTTGGGAGAAACTGTTAACTCTTCTAAGTCTCAGTTTTCATGTGTAAAAAAACCAGGAAATAAACAACCTCAGTTGATTGTATATAAAGCATTTAGCACAGGCCCGGTACTTAGTACTCAATATGTAACCACCAGCAATGGTAGGGGTGGCAATAATATTCAGCCAATGGAATAATGATTTACGTGAATCTTTACAGGCTGGAATTTATGGGAGAGCCGCATATTCATAAGCCTTTCTCATCTGAAGTAGAAGCCATCTGATGGGCATCCAATGGCTCTGTGGCCACTTAGAAAAGTGACTGGTACATAGTAGGTATAGCAGAGGCAGGCAAACAACCTCAGAATACAAGCACCCTTAAGGGTGTTGGCAACTGAAACTAGGCAGTAGAAGCCAAGGAAGTCCTGTAGTTGTACACAGTCTTTCTTTGTAGCAGGAATGTGGGATTCCGGCTTTCATCGACTCATTATCTTCTGTATTATGGTTTACATTGAGGCTTCTTTTATTCTTTCCAAGACAATCTAAACATATTTTAATAGTTCAAACTGGAGTTCAAGCAGACTGAAGAGAACACTTGATTGGTGCTCTTTTTTCAATTGTCAGGTCAAATCCCTCATATTGACCAAAGAGTATGAATAGAAATTATTTTGAGAAATACTAGTAACTGTTCCATTGTATTGATCCAATGATAAGCAGGAAATGTCTCTGCAAATGAATGTTTCTCAAGCATCAGTGGAAACTCACACTCCAAAGACTGTTCATTCATTTTTTTTTTTTTTAATTTGAGAGCGCGTGCGAGTGAGAAGGAGAGAGCATGCACAAGGAGGAGGGCAGAGGGCGAGGAAGAAGCAGACTCCCTGCTGAGCAGGGAGCTGGAGGCAGGGCTCCATCCCAGGACCCTGGGATCATGACCTGAGCAGAAAGCAGACGCTTAACCGACTGAGCCATCCAAGTGCCGCTGTTCATTCATCTTTTTACCAGAGAAAGGAAATTATTCTTTTGATCATTCCTTCTTAATAATGATAATAAAAAGTCCGTCCTAAACTAGTGTTCTGGCATTAAATAAATGCTGCTTAGTGAATAACAATGTCCCAAGAATGCACCAAAGCAAAAGAGCTCAATTATATCCAAATTCTACTCAATAATCTTTCAGTGGCTCTGTGGAACCCTGAGTCTTCTATAACTCTCTAGCTTGGCATATGGCCCTCTGATTCCAACACAGTTTACTAAGTTCATTTGTATAGGATTCCCAGACACTCCAGCTGACCTAGATTACTCATGGTTTCCCACACAGAACCCTCAATTTCTTGGCTTCCTGCCTTTGTTTATGCCATTGTTTCCATCTGTAACAATCTTCTCTATGCTGTAAAACCCTACCATCTATCAGATCCATCTCAATACCATCCTCCTTTCAAGATCACCAAGTCTTTCTTGGTCTCTGAAATTTCACGGGACTTCCCCAAATACTCTAGGTAAATGTTACCTATCATTATTATGCCATTCATGTTTTAAATTGGTCTCATCTTCCTTTCTGAATTGCAAAATTCTTGGGGATACCTGAAGCATTTACCATTCTTGTATTCCTGTACCATTTTTCATAATGCCTTATGCTAAGGTTTAGCACAGAGGTTGAGAATATGGACCTTAGGGTCAGATTGAAATGGAATGGTACCATCAATCTGCTATGTACAAGCTGTGAGACTTTGATCAAATACATTAACTTTTTAAAGCTGTATTTCTTTATTTGAAAAAATAGCTAGGTACCAAGATTACTGCTTGGTTACACTTCAATATACTGGATGGCCACAGATATCCAATGTTTCTTAACTTGTTTTGGGTCATATGACATTCTCTAACAATCTTATGAGGGCTCTGGACATCACTTTAACAGAAATATGCAAACCTATATGCACCTGCAGCGTTACAAACCTTGCATCTATCCACTGGTGTTCTAAGAGCAGAGGATATGAAATTGTGGCCTGTGTATGCTTGGGGGTCCCCAAGACTTTTTATGATATATAAGAGGTCAACCTATTTTCATACTCATATATTATTTACTATTTTCTCCATGTTGACATTTGCACTGATGACACAAAAGTAACGAAGAAAACCATTGACCCTTAGCATGAATCAAGGTGGTAGCACCAAACTGTTATTGTACCCCTTGTATTCTTTACTAGTCATTGTATTCTTCACTGCTATGTACTTACAGTTTAGAGGAAAAGTCAGTTTCACTTCATAAAGTCCTTGATGACAGGTGCCAGGGTGGTGCCGTCAGTTAAGCATCCTCCTCTTGGTTTCCACTCAGGTTGTGATCTCAGGGTTGTGAGACTGACCCCTGCGTGGGGCTCTATGCTGAGAACAGAGTCCACTAAAGTTTCTCTCTTCCTCTCCCTTGGCACGCCCCCCACCTCACTCTCTCAAAAAAATTAAAAAATCTTTAAAAAAAAGTCCTCAATGAAGCAATAAAAATTATTAATTTTATTAGAGCTCAAACCTGACTCACATTCTGTGTGTGAAACAGCAAATACACATATAACAGTTCTGCTGCATACTGAAGTACAATGGTTGTCTTGAGGAAAGGCAAGTTTGTTTGACCTGTGAGCTGAACTAATCACTTTTATTAGAACACTATTTTTACTTGAAACAATGACTAACCAACAAACTAATTTTATTCAGACCATAGTTTGGTTATTTAGCAGACATTTTCTTGCAAATGAACAAAGTGAGCCTATTGCCTCAAGGAATAAAAACTGAAAATATGTGTTGCCAAACGTAAAATTTAAACTTTTGAGAAAAATAAGAATTTTAGAAAACATATATGCCACTGTGAACTCAAATAAATTCCCAATACCTAAAGACTTTACTGATGAGATAAAGATGATACTAACAAATATTATTTTAAAAAAGATTATATAATGAAATGTGTCGACATTTGGAAGATCTACGTAACTCAGTAAACCAGTAACTTTCAAGGGACCAATTCATAATAACATAAAATTCTGCATGGGTAAAAGATGCATTCAAAGTAAGATAAACTAATCCATTCTAATGTAACTCTAAAAGAACAGAACTCTAAAAGCTCATCAGTAATGGATTAAATCACACAGTGCAGCTACCTTTACTAAACTACCACTTGTTCAGTGTTGCTATTTTATCAGAGCAGAATATTCACAATTATTTGAAAAAGCTATACAACTATATGTCTGCATAAGTCCATTTTTTTCAATCATAACCATGCGTTGCAACAGTCTGAATGCAGAAGCAGATATAAAAATCCAGGTCACTTCTATTAAGCTGGACAATAAAGAGGCAAAAATGTGAAACAATGCCATTCTTCTATTTTTATGTTTGAAAAACACAGCTATTTTTCATGAAAATGTTATTTATATGAATATCTAATGGATTTATTACTTTATTTTAAATGAATTAATAAATAGTTTTAGAATGTTCTGAGTTTAAAAAATGAATACAGTAAATATTCATGGCTCTAACCCAGATAAACAAAAGCTCTTGGAGTCTTCAAGCA
This sequence comes from Callorhinus ursinus, assembly GCF_003265705.2. Taxonomy (NCBI): domain Eukaryota; kingdom Metazoa; phylum Chordata; class Mammalia; order Carnivora; family Otariidae; genus Callorhinus; species Callorhinus ursinus. Next base: position 34,658,823 of record NW_027397064.1, on the reverse strand, counting down.
TTTTTGAGCATGTTTAGGGGTCAGGTCCTTAACCTGAGAACCATGAAGCTCCTAAAGGAATGGTTCTCAACTTGAGAATCCTTATTCTCATAGAAAGCCCACAACTACATGAAGTGAAATATAGGTTTCCGCTATGCTAGTCTCAGGTTCCTAGAATCAGGTCTCTGTGTGGGAAGAACCTTCTCTCTTGAAAGTAGGTGACAAAAAAAAAAAAAAGGAGTTATATAATTAAAGGTATGCATGCTTCCTTATCTTATGCCCTCAGCAAAATTCTGAAAATACAGATGAAAATTAGATTTTTAATAAATTGAATTGTATTTTTGATGCTCTGAGATAAAATAGTTTTTATCTAGAAAACATGCACCCATCTTTCCAGTGAACATTTTCATATATGAGTCATTTTCATATTCCCCTCCCTAACACACATCTTTTTGCAATTGGTTCACTGTTTCATAAAAATTTTGATTATTTATTAATTAGAGTAAGAATTGAGCGGCATGCAGACAAATAGCCATTTTAAAGAGACTTTCATAAGTTACAGACATGGTATCTATAGAAATATTCAGCTTGGTGAATCTAAGATTCAGTGAACACTTTCCAGAACCATATTAAAACATTTGGCTACAAAATAAACTTTTATCCTGTTTTACTGTTTAGATGGGTTTCCTTCTGAAAGAAAGTAAAGATAAAATGGAAGAAGAAGAGAGAAAAAATATTTCCTGACAGGAAAAGGAGGCTTTTAGTCACCACGTGAGCAATAGGGATGTACCGATGCACTGAGAACCAATCAGACGTCCTTTAGGATACTCCCATCTTGTTTTCCTCTGCTACCCTGGGCCTACTGCTGCTCAGGACATAATTATCACAAGGTAAAAACAGAGAGGGAGGGAACTTTTTCCTTACTACTTCCTTACAAACCTACAGTTTGTTTTTCTGATTATAACCCTAAAATCAAGTGAACTAGAAAAGGATCTGGAGTGCTAAGAACCTTTGACTCATTGCATCATCCACTGGTTTCCATGAGATTTTAAAAACAAGGATGTTTTAGAGTGCCAGAAAAACACAATTATCTAAGTAGGAAATTTTAGCAGAAGTGTCTGCAAATAAGGCAGGGAGAACTGAGATTCCTAATAAAATGTCAGAACATCCACAAGGCACAAAAGATATTCATTTTTCTAGAAACAAATTTTAGAGGAGAAAAGAATTCTTCAGCTTCTAAGACCTCTCACAATCTGTTCTCTGCCAAATAACCCTAACCAAAACATCATGTTGCATATTGATGAAGGGAAAACTCTTGAGGCTTCTAATTTTTTACTTTGCATGCTCTTGCATACCCCAACCTTAGAGATCTTAAAGGAAATTACTTTTTATACCACAAACATGTAAATAAGCTACAAGTGGTCACCTGCTTCTCTCCTGGTACAGTAAAAGTAAGTAACAGAAATAAGGCTATAGCTTTGGGAGGAGGGGAACTTCCCTTCAATATACTCTTGATGGTGCTTCTCAGATAATACTTCTCACTTTTGGGTATTTCTAAATGACATTTCTGATTCTTAAAATGCTACCCCATCACTTTCTCCACTCCCTCATTTCTACCTCACTTATATTTACCTACATCCATCCAAAGCTGACTCCAACTTCCCTCCTAACCTCTCTCATTCTTCCAAGGAGTCTTTTATGAACTACTCATCTGAACTTGTCCAACATCTTACATATTTGACTTACTTAATTTTCTCATTATATCATAATAATTTCATTTATTCATTAAGTATGTATTGAGCAACTGCTATATATCAGGTACCAACACACTAGGGATCCAGACAGGAATAGAAGACATATGCCCATTCTTAAAAAACTTAGATATCCCAATCAAAATCCCAGCAAGTTATTTTGTGGATATGGGGGGGATAGCCAACACAATATTGAAAGAGAAGAACAAAGTTGAAGGACTAACACTACTCAACATCATATTTTATCATAAAGCTACAGTAATCAAGAAAGTGCAGTATAGTGAAAGAACAAATAGATCGCAGAACAGAACAGAGAACCCAAAAACAGACCCACATAAATATAATCAACTGGTCTTTGACAAAGGATCAATGGCAATACAATGAAGCAAAGTGTTTTCAACAAATAGTGCTGGAATAACTGGACATCCACATGCAAAAATGAATCTAGACACACACCTTACATCCACAAAAATTAACTAAAAATGGGTTACAGACCTAAATATAAAATATAAAACTCCTAAAAGATAACATATGGAAAACTCTATATGACTGCATAGGGTGATGACTTTTTAGATACAACAAAGACACACTCCATTAAAGAAATAATTGATAAGGTGAACTTCATTAAAATTAAAAACTTCTATTCTGTGAGAAGCAATGTCAAGAGAATGAGAAGACAAGCCATAGAAAAGGTGAAAATATTTTCAAAAGACACATCTGATAAAGGACTGCTACCAAAACATGTAAAGAACTCTTAAAATTCAGCAGTAAGAAAACAAACAACTAGATTTAAAAAAATGGCCAAAGATCTTAAAAGATACTTCACCAAAGATACACATGGCAAATAAGCATATGAAAGGATGCTCCACATCATATGCCATCAGTAAAATGGAAATTAAAATGAGATACCGGTGCACACCTATTATTAGAATGACCCATATCTGGGAGACTGACAACACCAAATGCTGGTGATGATGCAGAGCAATAGGAATCCTCATTCATTGCTGGTGGAAATGCAAAATGGCACAGTCACTACGGAAGACAGTTTGGCAGTTTCTTCCAAAACCAAGCATACTCTTCTTATACAATCCAACAAATGTACTCCTTGGTATTTACCCAAAGGAGCTAAAAACTCATGTCTACACAAAAACCTGCACATAGATGTTTATAATAGCTTTATTCATAAGTGCCAAAACTTGGAAGCAACCAAGATGTCCTTCAGTAGGTGAATGGATAAACTGTGGTATATCCAGACAATGGAATATTTTCAGAGCCAAAAAATGTACTATCAAGCTATGAAAAGACATGGAAGAAACCTAAATATGTATTATTAAGTAAAAGAAGTCTATCTGAGAAGCCTACATACTTCTATATAATTCTAACTATAGGACATTCTGGAGAAAGCAAAATTATGGAGACAATACAAAGAGCAGTTGTGCCAGGAGTTGGGGCTGGGGGATGAAGAGGCAGAAAACAGAGGATTTTTAGGGCAGTGAAAATACTATGATACTATATGATACTATAATGACAGATATATTATTATACATGCCATTACAGATTTGTCCAAACCCACAGACTATCCAACTCCAAGGGTGATTTCTAATGTAAACTATGGGCTTTGGGTGATAATGTTGTGTCAATGTAAATACATGGGATTGTAATAAATGTACCACTCTGGTGGGAATTGTTGATAATGGGGAGGGTTATGCATGTGTCAGGGCAGACGGTATATGGGAATCTCTGTACTTTCCTACTAATTTTGCTGTGAACCTAAAACTGCTCAAAAAAATAGTCTTTAAAAAACAAACAAGCTTACTGATACTTAGGGGAGACAAGGACACAATTATAACACAGTATAACAAGTGCTATAAAAATAATTTTATACTTGTATATTTTTTTTCCTAATCTCCATTTTGAACTCCTTAAATGGATGGTTACATGTCTATGTTCTTATAAACCCATCAAGAAGTCAGGAGAGTGACAACACTCAATAAATACCATAAACTAAAGAAGAACGATACGGAGTCCTCACATAAATGTAGTATGCCCACAACCACATCAGAGGTTTAAGCCAATCATATCCCATGTGTGATAGCATCTGGACCAAACAAGGTACAAGAAGTTTATTTACTGATGGGATGGTAAGAATTCCAAACTGAGTGTTCCCAGCATCTGTGGAATTGGGTGTGACCCCATTCAAAATCATGGCCTGTGCCAGTAAACCTCATTGAAGAGTTGGCAGAGTAAATAAAACCTCAGGAACCTGGGATTCACAAAGCCTTAATTTCAATCTCTACAGGGTCAACTCAGTCCCTACAAGACAATAATATATTGAATAATATGATGTTTGAGAAGTGTCTCTTTTTTTTTTTTTAATTTTTTAATTTATTTGACAGAGAGAGAGGGAACACAAGCAGGGGGAGTGGAGAGGGAGAAGCAGGCTTCCCGTAAGGCGGGGAGCCCGATGCGGGGCTCGATCCCAGGACCCCAGGACCACGACCCGAGCCGAAGGCAGATGCTTAACGACTGAGCCACCCAGAAGTGTCTCTTCACAAGGTTAGAGTACCCTCTGAAACAGACTGGGCCATCACTTGGATGTTTTGCCTTTTGAGGCATATTGTGGTTAACTAGGCAAGGAAGAATGGTAAGTGGAATCAGTGGGCCTTCTGCTCCTTCACCAAAAAGTCCTCATGGTGACCAGCACTGGAGCCTAGAATTCTCAGCAACATTCTTACGCATCTTTGAGCTTTAGTTCAGCATCTAATACCAAGAGTATGAAATACAGATTATAAAGTGTTGTTATTCCCAAAAAAGTTTCATGTAATTCACAAATTGGATCCTTCCCATGAAGTAGGATTTGATTAGACAGCCCGGAAATTTTATCCCAATTTCATTTGTATAAAAATTGAGGTACAGAGAAGTTAAGTAACAATGATTATGGTCACACAGCTGGTAAACTCTACCATCAGTATCTCTCTGAGACTGAGAGAGGTCTATACCACTCCATATTTTTAAAAGAAGTATAAGAAGAAATGTCAAAACGTGTTGAAAGTTATGTAATATTTTTAAATGATTTTGTAAGCATTATTAACACAAAACATACAATGCAAAATAATTGTGGTGTTATAAGTGAAGGAGTGTGTGTGTGCCTGAGAGAGAATGTGTGCACATATATATAGTACACTCCAGATAGTATGCTTATGTGTGTAAAGTTGTGTGACAGATTTTGGTGGCAAGCAAACTCTTGTTTACTATGCAGTAGCAATTTCCCCATTGACAGCAATGTTCCCACTATAAGAAAATAATGGGAATGAACTGTCATTGGGCTAGTAGCTTCATAGTATTATTCTCCCTTATTATTGGTTTAGAGGTGGTCATGGGACCCAATTCTAGCCAAAGAGAGCTTAAGGAAAATTAACTGAGGGTTCATAAGAAGTATTTCCTTCCTAAAATCGGAAAGCCTCATAGGAGGTGAAGGTTTTGCTCCCCTTCAGTCTCTATCCACTTTGGATCATGTTACGTAGGGATATGATGTGTGGATCTGTGACAGCCTTTTTGAAATAATGAGGTGGCAATACTAAGAACAAAACCAAGTGTTAATGATGGAAGTTTTAAAAGACAGGAAAGTCTGTATCTGTCCTCAATGACTTCACTGATGCGCTAGAACTGCCAGCTTTGTGACTATTTTATTAATCTAACAACTTTTTTCTAAAATCTTACTAAATATAACTTAGTTGGGTTTTCTCTTATCTGTATTTGAAAGCATCTTAACTACTACTTCCTTCTTTTAATCTTGTTCATTGTTATACATAAAACTTCTTTTGGCAGAAACTCAATGTAGAAATCATAGGCCCTGGGTGGCTCAGTCGGTTGAGTAGCCAGCTCTTGATTTCAGCTCAGGTCATGATCTCAGGGTCCTGGGATCAAGCTCTGCACTCAGCAGGAATCTGCTTGAAGATTCTCTCTCTCCCTCTCCTGTGCCCCTCCCCCACACACTTGCGCATGCATGCATGTGCACTCTATGATAAATGAATACATTTAAAAAAAAGAAAGAAATCACAGGCTCTTTATGAATGTGAAGCTGGAGTCAGAGGCCCTCCCTGAACTACTGATAAACTTTCTCTGCATAAAGAATGTGAGAGATCAGACTAGGAGTCCTTAGCATCTAGACTCCAGGCCAGCGTGTTCTTGTCACACAGTATCCTGTGGAACCACCACAAGGGTTATCTGGTCTTCCTATCACTCAACCAATAATCTTGTAGAGTATCTGCCTCTCCCCCAAAACAACATGAATTCAATGATAAAAGTCAACCTCATTATGACAAGAATTTCTAGATGCAAATATGTGGTGTTGAGAATAACCTGAAGATCAGCAGAGGAAGTTCAATAAAGCAGAACGACTTTTCCTTACTGACTGAATATGCAATAGACATAAACAACAATAAAGCACTTCAGAGGTGCATAGAGATTATGCTCATTTTGTGACTCCTTTCTTCTCAGGATCTCAGAATGATTATGTAAAGAATGTTGATCTTTAATTCGGACTCAGGTATTACACATGTGTGAGCATGAGGAAGAGAAGCTCATTTGCTGTCCTGCTCTCCATTCATTTTGTGTGTGGTATGTGGGTGTACTTAAACAGCATGCCTATTTATATTCAATCACATATGGATGCTATATATGAATTAGGTATCTATAATGCAGATATTTTAAATATTTGTTTACCACCAACTGCTTAACTGGGATTTCCATGAATAGAATAAAAGATGTATGCACTAAATATATGTGTAGATGTATGAGTATCTGGCACAACTTACTAGTATTTCTTTTTACGGACCAAAAGGGAAAAAAAGAAAACAAGTATCTTAAATAAATTTTGCCCATTTCTATTTCCCCCACCATGAAACGACATGCTTAATATGCACAATAAATTTCACTTTTAAGGAAAAAGGACAGAAAATTATGCAAGAAAAGGAGACACCCCAAGTTTTTAAAAAATTGTCAGTGAGAAATTGTTGCTCATTCTCTTTGTAGAAAATATTTGCGTATTTATTTTAAGTCCAATATAAATGTAAATATTTTAAACAAACAAAAACATGCCAGGGATAACAATAGACTATTTTTGAGTTGGGAAGAAAAAAAGCTTGCCAGGAGTAGGATGTATATTTTTAAGCATACTGCTTCAAAAAGCAGGATGTTGGGATGTTGCATCTTTAATTTTTCTGTTAATTATGGATTGAGCATTGTTGTGAATCTTGTCCTCAAAACCGAGCTCAGAAAATAAGAGCAGATGCTCATCCCCAGGTCTGGCTCATATGGGAATTGAACGGAACATATTGGTTTATAATTAATGTAATTTGTTGGATTATCTTTTGTGAAGGAGCGAAGGTAAACAACCTTGCAGCATTGTGGTAATATCTTTGGAGCTTGGAGCTTCTATAGTTATGGAAGAAAAAAAAAGAATGAAAAAGAAAAAAGCTCTTCCTGTTAGATTACAGGGAATTTTGAAATGTCTGTGACATTGAAACATACTTTAATTAATTCAAAGGGAAGAATTAGGTGAGAGACCCTAAAGCTAATTACAAATAGTGTGTAAAATGGGAGCCATTGGTTTCCCAATGGGGAATTTTGATAAGCTGAATTCTCTTTTCTATTTGCTTTAATTTTATTGTACAGTAGGGAAATGGAAGGGAAACATTTTCCCTTCTCTCTAAACAGGAAATTGGGGACAACACAAAATTCATTGATTTGAATATTTATCCTTTTGGGGGCACTGTGTTATTCATAAGAAATATACAATGACTTTTTTCCAAGAAGGTCAGGGCACTTTGCGTATCTCATCTTTGTTTTTTTCTCCATACCCCTCAGAGGTATAGATGCTGTCTTCACTTTGAATAAACTCATTCATGAAGAAAGAAAGTACCCATAAGCCTTTTCCACACAAAATCAAGCCAGGCAAGATAACTGCCTTTTGGTGTGACGTTTTCCACTCATAAAACATCTCCTTTGCTTCACACAGGTCATGCGAGCATATGTGTAACTTTCAGTCTTTGACAATCTTTGACTATCCGGTTTTGATACTGAGCTGTCCGAATTTTCATTTTGATATTTTCCTCTTCATTGTATGCTATTTTACAAATTGGGTTTCTTAGCTTCTAATATAGAGTAGTAAGTTTGAAACTTTCTGTCACCTTTCTATGATTTAAAGAGTAAAACTCTATTTTAATTGATCATTCACTTTTTTCATATTTTCTTTTATTCGATGGTTAAAATTTAATTATTCTTTTTAACATCTCTTAACTAGAAACCTAGTTTAGGGTATCATAGGTCCAGAACCTGGCAGTAATCTGGGGGAAAAAAGGACGGGGAGGGAGTGAAGACATTTAAAATTCTATTTAAAAGCAAATGATGTGCATTCTTTTTTAAAGCAATTACATAAATAATGTTAATCCTATTTTTATTGTCTGAAATGAATTCTTAGATTTTACCTTAGAAATCATTTTCTTTGGAAGCCTTTTCAGACTACCCTCCCCCCAAAGAATGACTTAACTGCATTGCATATTCATAGTTTTCTGGACTACTTGCTTTAAGCCCAGAGCAGGGTCAAGGTGAAAGTCTCTGGTTAATTAATTCACAAATATCTATTATCTATTGAACAATCCATATATGAGTGCTGAGAGGTGCAAAGTGGGATTGTTGGGGAGGATCTCTATTTGTAATTTAAAAGATAAATTACATGAAACGACAGTTACTGATGAAAGATGATGTATAACTAAATATTAAATCATGTAGCATATGCTTTCCTAAACTATAGGTGGCCAGAAAAGAAGAAAAGTTTTAGGGACAGAATTATCAAAGAAGATTGAACATGAGTCACTTGCCTGGGTTAGTATTAACCCTGGCCAGGTGCTGTGCTAGATGCCTTTACACAGATTCTCATTTAATCTGGTCTCTTCAAGTAGGGCATTTTATCTTCGTGCTACAAAGAAGAAAATAACAGACAAATAAATCCAGCAACCTTTCCAAAGCAATACCACCAATCAATGGTATAGCTGGTTTTGAGCCCAGATTCAATGGTATAGCTGGTTTTGAGCCCTGCTACATGGTGACCGACAGAATATTACAGAAAGGAAAAGAGAAATGAATTAAAAATGTTCATCATCATTAGCCATCAGGGAAATTCAAATCAAAACCACACTGAGATACCACCTTATACCAGTTAGAATGGCAAAAACTGACAAGGGAAAAAACAACAAATGTTGGAGAGGTTGTGGAGAAAGGGGAACCCTCTTACACTGTTGGTGGGAATGCAAGTTGGTACAGCCACTTTGGAAAACAGTGTGGATGTGCCTCAGAAAATTAAAAATAGAGCCACCCTATAACCCAGCAATTGCACTATTGGGTATTTACCCCAAAGACACAGATGTAGTGAGAACAAGGGCCATATGCACCCCAATGTCCACAGCAGCAATGTCCGCAACAGCCAAACTGTGGAAAGAGCCGAGATGCCCTTCAACAGATGAATGGATAAAGAAGACGCGGTCCATACATACAATGGAATATTCCGCAGCCATCAGAAAGGATGAATACCCAACTTTTACATCAACATGGATGGGACTGAAGGAGATTATAGTAAGTAAAATAAGTCAAGCAGAGAAAGTCTATTATCATATGGTTTCACTTATTTGTGGAACATAAGGAAGAGCATGGAGGACATTAGGAGAAGGAAGAGAAAAATGAAGGGGGGGAATCGGAGGGAGAGATGAATCATGAGAGACTATTGGACTCTGAGAAACAAACTGAGGGTTCTAGAGGGGAGGGGGGTGAGGGGTGGGTTAGATTGGTGATGGGTATTAAGGAGGGCACGTACTGCATGGAGCACTGGGTGTTACATGAAAAGAATGAATCGTGGATCACTACACCAAAAACTAATGATGTATTGTATGGCTACTAACATAATAAATTTTTTTAAAAAAATCATCCAATAAAAGGGCAGAAGTAAATGAAAAAGGACTAGTAGAGTGCCATTTCACTAAAGACAAAGAAGTAGTGCATTTCGAGAAACAAATACAGTGAATTGTGTCAAAAACGGCAAACAGGTCAAGGAGACTGCATTTTTCATTGTGTTTGACAACAAAGATGGTGATTTTTGAAAGAGTTTCTTCAGTGAGTGGGATTAAAACCATGTTTCAGAGGTAAAGACCAACGTAATAATGGGGAAGCAGCATAGGTAGATGTCTGTGACAAAAATAGAGCAGAAAGACATTGACTGGAAGTAAGGGTGGCAGTAAGGTCAAGTGAAGGCTTTCCTTAAGATGGAGAGATGCGACTTATGAAACTAGAGGAAGGAGAAGGGGAATGGAGAAGAAAGGGACAAGTGTGGGGCAAGATACCTCAGTCAAGTTTGTACCAGGGGAGGGGGTTAGTACTTTGAAGACTCTTCTTCAGAGACTGGGGAAATCCGAAGAGAGATCTGTAGTGACAGAAGAAAACAGAATGAGATGAAGATGACAAGCAATGAAGGATAGCCTTGATCTTTTTATTTTAAGAACAAGGTAAGCTCACTATAGCTGAGAAAAGGAGCAGTGAGGGAAGTGTTGAAGGCTAGAGGAGAAACAAAGTCTGTTGCAGCTGAAATGGGAATGATGAAAATCCCCCTTTGATAGGATCATCTACATAAACCTAACTGCTTATAAGGTATCTTCCTTCCTGATCAAATAAAAATGATGATTTGGCTCTTATAAATTCCCCAAGGACTTCAGGACAATCTGGATGGCATGAAATGGCATGGTCTCCAGTCGGTGGGGGGGTGGGGGGGAGAAAGAAAGAAAAAAACAAAGTGGACAGATTGACCAATATAGAAATTCTGGCCCCTCTCCAAAATTACAGCATGTCATTGGCAAAAATTGGAAGTATGAGCCAGATCTCAATTCAATTCTATTTCTGCTACACTCCAATGTTTCTCATATAACATAGGTATTTATATATATGATTTTAAAAAAAGCACTGGTTTGAAAAACTACACTGTAAAAAACTATATGGTGAGAAGCATACCTGGTTTACAGAAGCTTGACTAGATCCTTTATTTTGTTTTAGGAAGTAAATAATTTTTTTTCTACTCATCTACTCATCAAAAATTTTACCAGGTTATTTGAAAATATAAAAAAAGAGAACTACTGACCTCTTATCCCTTCAGACTTGGGATTCATATTTTTAAACCACTGAATGCTATTCAATCTGAACTTTTTTGGCTGAGAACTATTCATAGATGATAAAAACCAAACAGTAAACAACGACCAGGCAAACATGTAAAGTGAGCCAAGTTTATTTTTGGAGATTCTCTTCTCATGCTCTTGTGCATCTCAAATGGCCAGGAACTCAATTCAGTTCTCAAATTCTCAAACCATTGTCCATCTACATATCACCCCCATGTTCCCAAAGAGTATAGATTGCAAGGAGGATGCTCCAAGGAAATCACACTTCACTATCATTTTGGTTTGGGGCACCAAATCCTTTTCACAACTGATTATTCACATGGAATGTCCTAGATTTGGGTTTTGTTTCTTATCCAAACCAATAATATAATAATAATAATAATAAAAAGCAACAAGAAATTCACACCAAAAACAATGTTGAAAGACAAATTAACATCTTGGGGGAAAATCCCTGCAATAGATTTATTAAAAACTAATAAATACAGTGACTCTTTAAAAGTCACTATGAGTAAAGATATAAATCCCAACAGAAAAAAAATTAATTTAACACATGAAAAGGCAATTAAAAATGAGAAATATAAGAGATCAAAAAACATGATGTCGTCATCTTCACTAATAATAAATGCAAGTAAAAAAGCAATGAATTATCACTTTGGGGGATTCTCAGTTCTCAATAAAATACTAATGACTTATTCAATGTTGGTAAAGATGAGGAAAATCACACTTTCATATGTTGCTAATGGGAATGTTATTCAACCCCATTAGCAGGTAGGCAACTTCGTGTGCATATCTTTTACCCAATGATTTCTCTTTTAAGTATTCCATGGGAAGAAATCAGTCACCCACAAACATCGCGGAAAAGCATAGGCACAAGAAAATTTATCAGAGTAGGGTTCGTGATATGAAAATCTCAGAAGAACCTAATAATCAGGAGAAATTCAGTAATTTTAGTGCATCCATACAAAATGGAACCATTTTTGTCCTTTTAAAAGGATAATGTATATTCATTGATATGGAAAGTTTTTTTGACTTATTTTTAAGTGTAAAAAGGTATGAGAGCAAAGGTAAGTGAGCAAAGGTATGAGCGAATAGTTCCATGTTCGCTCTTAAAGAGAAATCTGGAAGGACATTTACAGAATGTTAACTGTGCTTTCTTAAAGATGGTGGAATTTAAAGTGTGTCTTTTAATATTTTCTATATGCTTTCCCTATTGCTTAAATTTTTGAGCATTTATTATCTTTATAATAAAAAAGTTAAATAACAAACACTTCATATAGAATCTCAATGTTTAGAACTGGAAGGAAATAGATGTATCTTCAGTTCCATCATTTTCAATTATAGCTGATAAAACAGGTCAAGAGACATGAAATGTTTTAGCCAGTATCTATGTTAGTTTCCTAACTTTTAATATTCTTTGACTTCTCAACTGAAAAAGAGTAAAATATGCACAACAAAACAACTCACTGAGACATCTGGAGGTTGGGAAGGAGAGTCTTCATTTATATTGTACTTCTAATGCAGTTTAACATACTAACTTCTCTCTATTTGAAAAAGAGAGAGTAGGCCAAAGTTAACTCAAAGAAGATATGTTGGAATACTGAAACCACAGAAGCTATCAAAGAGTCTGAAAACTCTTCAAAATTTATATTTGTTATCTTTAGGAAAGCTTCTTTTATTTACATATAAATAAATAAATAAATAAAAACAACAGCCATGGGTTTTGTGACCTGAATGCTAGTCTTAATGTCATAAATGGACTACATTTTCAGTTCAGAGATGTTTTTTTTCTAATGAGTCACAAATGCAACTGTTATAATAATAGTTTCATGCCATAGTCAAAAGAAAACTGTTCAGTCAAAGAGAATGAGAAGCTTATCACAGATTGACGACTTTCTGATATGAGATGTTAAAATTTTCATATACTTATAAATTAAGAAATACTAGACTGAAGTGACCAGATGTTCAGCTTCCCTTCTGGAATTTCAAATGTATATGTGTGTGCATGCACACAACAGAAACCATTCCTCTGAAGAGCAGAGATTTCTCAACAGAAAATGCGTGTCTTCTTACACTGTCATCAGCCTTCATTTATTATCCATAGTGCTTACATTTCAACACCTTGCATTTTTATGTGTTCTTTTTTATACAGGCTGCCCAGATTTCAGAAGGCATTCTGAAAGAAAGAGAACTATCTTTCTCCCCCCAGAGCTTCGAATGAGTGCCGAGGAAATGCTAAGATGAGGAAACCACCCATGAAACCTCAAAAGAGTTTTGAGATAACTAATTTTTCTACATTTGTAGTCTAGATGTCAAAGAATTCTGCCAGTTAGATGAAAGTATGAAATTAGTGGCAAAGTCAATCCCTGTCTTTTCCTTTCATGACCTGCAGATGTCTGTCCTCTACAACTACTTTAGTCTACCTGATACCACAGTATCAGGAGAAAGAGAACATTTCTCAGAAATAAAACCATGACATGATTCAAGTAAGAATTCTAAGACTCAGTATTACAGCATTTTGTGAGGCCCTTGTGAGTCTACATGACTGTATTAGGAAATGTATGTAAGGACTGTTTTAATAATAAACTTATAACCTCAAGTTCAGAAATAGGCTTTTTTTTAATTAAAAAAGAGCCCATATTATTAAGTAATACTCATGGCAAACATCCCCCCCACCAAAAGCATCCTATTTTTTCTCTCATTGCTATTTTATTTCTGGCCCTCTTCTGATCCACCACCAAACTTTTATTTTTCAAATTTTGTCAGAAAGTAAATGAAAAACAAACTGTTCTTGGCTGAGACCATGAATTCTTGGCAATTAGCATAACAAAAATAAATTCACCTTACACTGATTTACACTCTACCATAATAAGGCTACAGACTATTTTTCTTATATTGTTATTCTCTTTTGAAATGTATCTGGTTAAGATGCGAAAGCATGTTATTTTATCTTTATTTGTATAGCTATAGGATGTTTAAACTTTCTGACCCATAAAAATGCATTCCAGAAGTAGAAGTCTGGTCTTGCCTGGCTTCCCTCTTAGGTTGATTGATTTGAGGATGAAGAAATATCTTCTCTGAAAACTATACCAAACCAGTCCCTGTTCTATGGTCCCAATTCACCTCTTACAATTTCTTAACAATCACATTACAAAGGAGGCTCTGGGCCTACTCTTTTCAAATACAAATATCCGTGGAAAAGTTCATATATAAAACTGTTGACTCCTTAGCACAGATTAGAAAAAGCACATTATTCCTATGCGTAAACTGGCTGAGAATAAAACGCTTAAGAGTTGGGATATAAAAGAAAAATTCTCATTTTGAGGTGGTGGAAAGGAATGGGCACCTAGACACTCATTAAGCAGTAAAAAGGCTCTGTGGGAACAAAGAAACTAAGATCAGTGTGATTCTGGCAGTGTGGCGAGCAAATATGGATCTATCTGTGAGACTGATAGATATTAGGGGCTCATCTAGCCACAGTTTCTTCCAGTTCTTCAATAGGGTATAATTTGCCATCTTCTATCTGCCACCAAAGGTAGGACAAAATAGAAAGGGCGTATATCCTTAGGTGCAAACTAACCAGATGGTCACCACACAGTGTCACTGAAATGTATGGCAAAGCACCCTAACAAAAATAATACCTTCTCCACCATTGGGAGACTGATGTTGAATTTCCCATTTTTCTCTTGTTGCAACATGTAGGGACTATGTTCTCTCTCTGTCTCCCATGGGGTAAGGGGCCTAACATGTGTCTGATTCATTTAGGAGGGAGAATGGAGCTCACTGTCGCTTCAACAGTAGAAGAAAAGATGACGAGGCACTGGGTTATCCAAAGTCAGGTAAGAGAGCATTTTCAAGATGAGAAGATGAAGGACTGAGGGAAACAACACCCAGAGGAAGGGCCTAGAAGGAGAAGGAAGCAAAAGAAAGAGATAAGATAAATCAAGACTCAAGGGCCGGGGAAGATGGTAGAAGTATTCAGGACATTTACTGATTTTAGAATTGTGCTTACATCAAGTCTCTCAATACTTTTTAAATGGACTCTGTTTGCATTTAATCAAGTAGCATATGCAAAATAAAGAAACCAAGGAGAGAGACTTAGTAAAACCAACTTCCCAGGAGTCAGTTAGGAGACAGGAATGGCACCAGTTATCTGGACAGAGAGAATTTAATATAAGGAAGGAAGTGTTAACTAGTTACAAAGCTGCTAACTAAATAAGTAAAAGAGTAAAAAAGGGACACTGAGGTGTTATGGAGGTACCATCTGCAGGAGGAAGCTACCCTGCCTCGGGCTGAAAGAATTCTAAAGACAAGGGGTGAGAAGGATTAAAATTTAGAAGACTGGCAGAGGCCCTTGGAGCTGAACTTCAGACTTCGGATGAAGGCGACTGCAAGGGTGATGCTGTGCCTCTAAATGTTCAAATGTCTAAAGGTGGTTGTACAGGTGTTGGATAAACTGTAAATTATACTCATGTGCTGCTATGGGAATGCACTGCCACTGCCGAGATGCGGAAGCGATCCTGGAGTGATGCTCACAAAAAACAGGGACCAGAAAAGAAGTGGATGTGCCCTGGCATAATAGGGTTTAAAAAGGGAGCAGCTTCCCTTCTCTGTCTAGCACCCCCTATCAGCTGAGCCTAACAGAAACCCTGCCAGTGAAGCAGAAATGTGGTTTGCTGAGTCCCAGTCCCTGTATCACAGAAACAGAGTACAGAAGAGTAGGCTTAAATATAAAAGGCAGTAGCTTAAGAACTGGCACAAAACCTTTAAAAGAATTTTCTTCCCAAATGCTTTTCATTCCTTAATTTTAAAGACATTTGATCAAAATCAGAAAATAAGAAAGGCTGAAACTTAAAATATCCTTCACTCTGGTTATAACCTTTTTTAAATAAACCAGAGTATGGAAAGCCTAGATCTATTTTTTTAATAATAGCAATTATTTAATTTATTGAAAATTATTGTGGGACTCTGCTCATTCTAAATGCCTCACTCAGTAAATATTTATTGAATATTGAATGTGTTATCAGAAATTGTTCTAGGTACTTGAAATACCCCAGGAAATAAGAAAGACAATATCCCTGGCCTCAGAGAATATGATTCTTTTTATAGAAGATTTATATCAACAGAAAAAAATCAATTGCAAATGTTTTATGAAGAATAGATCTGGTGTACAATATGATATACTTGTATTGACACTTATGGCAGTAGGTGCATTTAAAGATGTAGGGAGATTCTGGAACCATATCTATAGGTCCATCCATTTTTCCTGCCCACTCTCAGATGTATTTCCCTCTACTTCTTCCTGAATCTCTAAGTAGAATTAGAGAAGTATTATATGTGATTCAAAGGTCTATGAATTCTGCTACTAAAATAATTCACACCCAACAGCCATATCATAAAATCCATAGAACTTTCCTCTTTTAGCATCTATTGCTTCATAAAATGTAAGGATAATTTAGTGTGACTAAAAGAAGGAGGGAAATAGAGGCTTGATTTTTGAATAATGTTTGACCAATATGTTTCCTTTAAATAAATAGTAATATATGTATCTTTCTACACAGAATAGTAGTTTATAAACTCAACTTCAGCTTAAGCCATTTAAAAGCCATCTCTGTAACTTTATGCCAATTAAAAGAATTGCTCTACTTGTGCTGAGATCATGTAGTGTTTTTTTGGAACCACCATGGTCTTATTAAATGTATCTTTCTTCCACATTTATTCAGATATTCAGAGAAATCTCTAAAGGTTCTACACAGCAAACTTGAATTGTGACACCTCTCTTCTAAAAAATAAATAAATAAATAAATAAATAAATAAACCCCAAACTCCTTTCTCATTGACCATATAGAATCTGCGACACAAGTGTTATTTAACATTTTCAGAAAATCTATCATCTTCAAGGTCTTAGAAATAGATTTACTGTCATCAGAAATACTCAAACTTCAACACAAACCTTTAACAGTGACTAGCCCAGAACTTTGTTTACATAGTAGGTGCTCCTACTATGGTTTGCTGGTCATAGGTTTTATTTTTAATAATAAATGAACAAAGAAATTCAGTATCCCTGAGCAATTCTTCTGTTTAGCTGCCCTTATACTCAAGATGTTCTTACAGTTATCCAAAGTTAATCTCTCACTTTTCTAGGTCTCTCTCAACATAGGTCAGGATTATTTTCTTAATTCTTCTTCTGTTCTTAGGTTATTAAGACAGAAGATCTGAAATGTCACTGAGGAGATAAGGAGAAGTTCACCCATCCCCTTACACCCTTGTTTTCTAACTATGTTTCCCAAGAAGGCTGATCTCAGCTTTTCATGGTAAGACATATAGCTTAACATGCCATCTAATTGTCTATATGATGAGATAAATACTAGTCTGTATACAAAGACTTCATAACCTAGCTTAAGCCAACCGCTCAGATCGCACCTCAGCCCCTTCTCTGTATAACTTCTGCATGCTCAACCCCCTCATCCAGAGCCACCAAATTCTAACCTTTCCCCATTTCCCTTTGGCAATGACATCTCAATACTAGCTACCGACTGGAAACTGTTGATCAAGACAGAAAATGTTAAACTTGGGTACATTTCCACCTGATGTGTAGTGCCACTGGAGTGATGAAGGTCACAGCTTTTCTTGTAGAAAATTCTATTTTGAGACCATCAGTGCTGACTGCGAATTTCACAAGTTCTACCAAATCCTTTGCCTTTTGGCTATCACTGACTTTGCTTCCCCCAGCTGCCAGCCACAGCCTATTAAATGCAAACAACTTTAAAGTAAAATTTTTCCCCTGACACAAAACAACACAAGCTGGGTTTCTGAGAGAAGCATACAGCCTTAGTTTGGGCTCTGCCTTTGAACCATTTTAGACTTTCATGGAAAAAAAGAGAGAGAGAGAGAGAATATTCATTAGCCATTGTCTTTTTAAAGTGACCTAATATTGGTTTATCTTTCATCCTAGGATTGGGTGGAAAAGTCTTCATGTTATAATACTAATAAGAAAAAAAGAATGCTTCCTGAAAATGAAATCCTGTCAAATTTTATGTTTTGTTTTCTAGTCACAAGGGTGGACTGCCTATTCTAGGAGTAGCTGGAAAGTGGGAAGCAGAGGAACTTGAAAGAAAAACAGATTTAAAGTCCTATTCACTAGGCAATATTATTAAAAATAAAATCCTTTTGTAGCCTGTCATCTTGATGTTATGAAACCCAGTAGCATGTTTTTTTCTCCCTTTCAAATGAATTTTGTTTTTAATAAGCTTGGCTAAAAGTATAAATGCTTTTGGCGAGGTCAACTTGAACTTGTGGCTTTTCTTAGCCATTGGGGTCTACACCTCAGAGAATTTTCTGTTTTTACTGGAAGTTTAAATTTTGTTGACTGAACTGGCAGTTTCTTTGTGAGAGCACTTCAGTCCTTTAATGTTTTCTTTTTTGGTCTCTTTTGCTGTTTAAAAGAATGACTTGAGGATAAATTTGGTGCCTTGGATAGATAAATAAATCTGACAAAATTATAAATGACTCAGTTAACTAGAGCAGGAAGGGGAAAATAATAGTGAATTAATTTTAAAAAGAAAACACACCCCTCAGTAAAATGCATGAAACCCTAACAAAGACAAATGCTACTCAAAAAAAAGTTCAATATTTTAAGGAAAAGAAATAGTCAATTCTTCCTAATATGGAAAAACAACCCAAACTAACCCTTAACAAATTAATACAATATCTTCACATGTAGTATATAAATACTACCTTTGTACCTTATGTTATATATTTGTTAATTTTGTACCTTATTTCAACTTTTATTTATGTAATGAGTCTATTTTAGTATGCTGATATAATAAATTGTATAATCTTAATATTTTTATTAGAAATTCATTATGAAGGGTGCCTGGGTGGCTCAGTTGGTTAAGCAACTGCCTTCGGCTCAGGTCATGATCCTGGAGTCCTGGGAGCGAGTCCCACATCGGGCTCCCTGCTCAGTGGGGGTCTGCTTCTCCCTCTGACCCTCTTCCCTCTCGTGCTCTCTATCTCTCATTCTCTCTTTCTCAAATAAATAAATAAAATCTTTAGAAAAAAAGAAATTCATTATGAATAAATTAGCAAACTTATTTGTAATTCTAAAAAGTATGAGTCACAGAGACCATAACTTGACTGTGAACAAAATAGTGGATTCTAGGGGCGCCTGGGTGGCTCAGTCGGTTAAGTGTCTGCCTTCTGCTCAGGTCATGATCCCAGGGTCCTGGGATTGAGCCCTGTATCAGGCTCCCTGCTCAGCAGGGAACCTGCTTCTCCCTCTCCCTCACCTGCCATTCCCCCTGCTTGTGTGCTCTCTCTCTCTCAAATAAATAAATAAAATCTTAAAAAAAAAAAGGGGGGGATTCTACAGATTCACACTGGCTGAGATAATCGGGCACTGGCTAGGTGAAAATAAGAATGTTTATCTGATGCACAAAACACACCAGAGCTCATCAAACAGATGAGTATTCTTAGGGATGGTTACATCTACTGTCTGAGAAAAAGTGATGTAGGATGTGTAATCAGTTGGCCTTCTTCTGTGCCTTCCACAATGAGTAGAGGAGAATCTTTCAAGAAACTGACAAAAGTCCCTTACTTTTGTTTAACTAATAATTTTGCCTCAAGATGATTCACTTTTTTGCAAATATTATGAGGCTTGGATGTTCAGGTTATCCAGCATTTCCCACAGGCCAGCCATAGTAACCACACTAGCTTGCTCCATTTCTACACTTTGCATAACAAGGAGTCACCATATATAGCATTCATGTATTTCCATTTGTAAAGAATATCTGAATACTATTTAAAGAAAAAGCATTTTCTTAATGGCTCCAAAGACATTTCAGTACTTTAGGGCATGGGGTAATGTTGACAGTTTTTAACAGATGTACTATATATATGGGAATGAACATAAAAGGGGGCTAGATTATTAAAATTTTGAGTTAACTCTAAACTTTTAGATATACATAAGCAAGATCTAAACTGATATTTTCTGATGTTTACCATGAGAATAATAATATTTACCTCATGAGGACTTTTGGAGATGTGTTAACATATATAAAGAACTTAAAAGAATACCTGGTATATGGTAGGTGTTCAGAAAGTATTGATTCCTTTCTGCTTTCTGAGGAGACAGCATATTATACAGGAAACAGCATAAGCTTTGTAGGTGTGGAGGTTGGGGCATTGAGAAGATTAATGATACTCTGTTTGGATTGCATGTCCATTCCAACACTTAAAAACTCATAAATTTGGCCAAGTTTTTAACTTCTTAAAGATTCAGATGCCTCATGTGTAAAATATATTTCCTCATCTTCCTAGGATATATTTCTTCATCCTCATAGGATATACATGAGGATTATACAAGACAGTAGTGCCTACCTAACACAGTACCTGAGACAAAGCAGGTTATCATTAATCTCCTCTCATAGCTTAGTCCTGAAATAAGAACTATAAGATCAACTAAAATAAGTATTACATACACACAAAAGTTGTCGGAGGTCATTTATAACTCTTCATTTCGTTATTCTATCCACTGACCTGAGGGATTTTTAATATAATTATCATGTTGGTTTGGGGCTTTCTGCACATAGCTCTAAAATAAGGAATAAGCTCTGGTGTCAAATAGACCTGAGTTCAAATCCCATACTGTCACCCAGTATCTCTCTTCTGGTTTTGAAGTTTTATATATTTCAAGTCTTTTACCCCTAAAATTTTAACAAGTCTTCTAAAGTTAAAATGTAAATTTAAAATATCAACACCTCAAAAGACCCAGTGCTATATTCCAGAGGACCCTGAGAGCTTCCTTCAGAAAAGTGAATGAAATCAGGTTTAGAGCATCAAGAATTTATCACCTGGGGGGCACCTGGGTGGCTCAGTCAGTTGGGCATCTGCCTTCACCTCAGGTCATGATCCCGGTACAGAGCCCTGCATCGGGTTCCCTGCTCAGCAAGGAGCCAGCTTCTCCCTCTCCCTCTGCCCCATCCTCACGCTCATGCTCTCCCTCTCAAATAAATACATTAAATTAAAAAAAAATTTATCACCTAGTATAATCAATTCTTAGGACTGTGAGCCTGCCTCCAGGTATTCCTGTCTTATCTGAACTCCCCCTTGAGCATGTTGATTGAACTAGTAACTCACTTCTGACAAAATATGGCAAAAAAGATGGATATCATTTCTGAGATTAGGTTATAAAAGATGAGGACTTCCATCCCCCACCACTCCTCTCACCCCCATCTCATTCTCCATAGGCTTGTGAGCCAGAGGGTCCAGCCTAAGTTGCCTGGATTCCTGACTCAAAAAAACTGTGAAATAATAAATGAGCTTGCTTTAATAAACCACTAAATTTGGGAATAATTTGCTATGTAGCAATCTATAATGCAGATGAATAGGGCAAGATGACTAAAATTATGATGAAATTCATAGATTAAAACTGAAAAAGAGAACTATGTGTTTTGTTTTCAAATATCAACCAAACATAAATCATTTTCACTGCCATGAAATTATTTAGACCATCACAGCTATTTTAGTGTTTTTGCCTGATTTTTTTTTTTGAGCCTTCACTTTAACAATATTTGTTCCCAAAAGGCTTACTTGATTTGGTAATTCCTAAATATCTAAGTTGGAAATGGGAGGCCAATAAAGACAAGTCACCAACTGAAGAGCATTCAAACCCCATATAGTACCTGTATCATCAGTACCAGCTGTGCTACAATCAAGTCCAAAGGCATAAGATGCCATCAAGATAGGCAGTTAAACTTTAATTAGGGAAAAGTTCACCTTCTTTATATAGTTCAAATATCTCATAAAAGACAAATAGAAGTAAATCTAATGTTGAAATTATCAACCTAAGAATTGTCAAAAACTGTTTTAAGAGATTTGTCATAATCCACTTTCCCCCAGTATAGAGTCTTACTAATTTATAGTGTAAAAAACTAAAGCCAATCAGATTGCTGAATGTTGTACATTACAACAAAATTGGCAGGCCCTTCTCTTTGACTCGTTGGCACTGGCAGTACTCTCTGCTCCCAATGATGCAGTCGGCTTCCTGCCTTGCAAACCACAAAGTCTGAGTAGATGCCATCTTCCCTAGAAGAGCTTTAGAGTCAACATCTCAGAGAAGATTCATCACCCTGTGGGGCGCCCAGTCTGCCTTGGCTGGTCCCTGGCTCAGCCAGAGCAGAGCAGCCCTCACTTACATCATTAGGCTTCAGACGATCTTTCAAACTTTTTTAAGCTTGCACTATAGTTTCTGGTACTCTTGCTATATATATTTAAGTAAATATACATTTTTAATTATACATCTAAATTTATATCTCTATGTACAAATACTTAAGATTTTTTTTCACTAGGGTATCTTTTCAGAGAACTAACTGCCACTTAACAAGAGCAAGAATACTTCAGAGTCAGAATCAAGTCATGAGGAATTGTTTTCCTCTAGAAAATACACCAAGAGAGAAACTTCAAAGGAACATATCTACCAAGACTTACAATGCTACTGTTACACAAAAGCTTCTGTCTGAAAAATGTAAAAGTCTGTTGTTCATTTTTTTAGATATTCTAAGTTACAGTATTACACTAAATGACAGCAAAATGCTGGATTTAATACTTCTAAAGGTTCATGGATTCTGTTCTGTGGCCAAAAACAGAATCCCTAACTCCAGATGTTTTATCAATAAGCAGGACTACAAATTTATCAATAATACTACAAAAATAATCCCAGTGTCTGATATGCTAATGCTAGTTCATAAATATCATCTTCAAATGTAAAAAGAAAATTTGTCAGGGTGCCTGGGTGGCTCAGTCATTAAGCATCTGCCTTCGGCTCAGGTCATGGTCCCAGGGTCCTGGGATCGAGCCCAGCATCGGGCTCCCTGCTCAGGCGGGAAGCCTGCTTCTCCCTCTCCCACTCCCCCTGCTTGTGTTCCCTCTCTCGCTGTCTCTCTCTCTCTCTGTCAAATAAATAAATAAAATCTTTTAAAAAAAAAGGAAAAGAAAATTTGTCTATAGATCTATTGATGGGCTTGGTATTATTTTTCACAGTACTGACTGGTTTACAAATTGAAATTATTACTTACTTTGGCTTCATGTTGACGAACTTCCTTTCTCTAACAGCTCAGAGATTGTAGCTCACATAAATGAAAATAATACTCTGGCTTTATATGAATTATATAGTTATACATTGACCAACATACAGCAAAAGTATAACTTCAAGCTGGAAAAAAATTATTTTCATTTTCATTTATAACATTTTATAGATATTTCCATTTTCTCCCATTTATCATATTAAAAATATTGAAAATGATATTAACTACATTCCCAGTTAGACTTTATCACAACTCCATGTTTTACTCAGAATATGTCAAGGAAGCAATATCTCTTGGGAATTCATGTAATAATATTTGAAAATTATCTTCTCTTAGCCAAGAATAAAGTGTCATTTATCTAATTTCAACTAGTAGAATCAAATTTTGATTACTATAATTAGGAAGAGTAAAAGAAGTTTATGTAAATTAGCAAAGTTTTAAAACCTAGCTTTATAATTCATCTTAACATTTGCAATAACTAGAAGTATCTGATAATATGATAATCTACAACATTAACCCAAAAAATCACAATGACTGATCATGAAGAAAAACACTGAGGGAAAAAAACTTTACTGGTGCCAAATTAAATGTTTTCAATATATTCCTTTATCAAGATGTTTTGTACCATTCCATAAACATTTACACTTCTGGGGATTTATACCAAGGAATATAATCAAAATTCAGAAGGAAATTCCTTTAGTCAGATTAGTTCAGTAGAAAATTATTAATAGAAAAAAATGAAATGACCTAAAGGTCCAAAAACTGGTAAATGGCTGAATAAATTAAGGAACAATGTGCAATTAATTTTCCCCAACAAATACTTAACTTATTCCCTCTTATCTAGTATCATGCTTGACCCTGGGGCTATAGCTTTGAACATGGCAAGAAATTTTCCTAATCTTTCTACCTTACTAGCTTACTCTTAGCTTACTTTATTCAAAATGATGTTTATAAATCATTTGTACCAAAGTGAAACATGTATAGAACAGTTAGGAAAAAAAAAATTATATAAGAAATTCTTTCTCTTTTTCTTTCCCTTCCTTCCCTCCTTCCGTCCTTCTTTCCTTCTTTCCTTCTTTTTCTTTCCTTCCCTCCTTCCTTCCTTCCTTCCTTCTTTCTTTCTTTTTTAAGAGAGAGAGGGATAATCTTAAGCAGGCTCCATGCCCATCATGGAGCCCAACTTGGGACTCAATCTCACAGCCCTGAGAACATGACCTGAACAGAAATCAAGAGTTGGATGCATAACCAACTGAGCCATCCAGGCACCCCTATAAGAAACTGTTTCTATAATATGACAATAGCTATGAACAAATTAGGTATAGAAAAATATTAAAGAATATAAATAAAAAGTTCACTATACTTTTCTTTGTGTGGCTAGATTTTGAGGGTCTTTTTTTCATTAATATTAATTAGTACTAACACTCTAACAGTCTTGTAATAAATTATCATGGTTATAGGGGGAAAAATGCTGTGTAAATCACAACAAAGTTTCTTGGAAAGCTTCAAAATTCAAGTCAAAACTGAATTAAACAGATCTACAAAATACACAAGGTAGAAAATGGGCATTCTTTTATTTTTTTAATTTTGTTTTTTGTTGGTTTAAATTTATTGAAGTATATTTAATATTTAAAAATTGCAATTATTCAATGTATACATTTTGATGAGTTTGCACATATGCATGTACCTGTGATATGATGAGCACACTCAAGGTAATAAACATATCCATCACCTCCTAAATATTTCATGTGTCTCCTTGCTTTTGTATGTGTGTGTTAAGAAAAATTAACAAGAGATCTACCTTCACTTATTTTTAAGTACACACCATGTTAACTATAGGAGCTCCCCCTGTTTGTTTTCCCTGTGTCTCTGTCAAATAAATAAATAAAATATTAAAAAAAGAAAATAGTAGTACAGTATATATAGTACATCCAAATGCTATATAATAAAAATATATTACTTTTGTATTTAGAAAATAATCTTATTTTAAAACAAAAACTAATAACTCAACTTGAGGAATAACTGTTCTATTTCACCTACCCTCATCTTCCCATGGAAATACTGATGAAAGGCTGAGAAGGTAGAAGAGATTCACAGTACAATAAGCTCTGTGCAGTGATTAGTTACTGGCATTGCACTCCCACCACAGTCTGACTTCCACTAACTGAAAGGCTCTGAGGCAGAACTGAGGGTTTCTACCTACTGTGAATTGCCTCCATTTACCTCAGAAACACACGGTTCCTATGGGACCAAAAGAGAAAAAGCATTTTTCTGAGGTTACAGAGCCATCCAAGCCTCTATCCTCTATTTTGTTTTTTGTTTTTGCATATCCACTTTTGAGAACAAAAGTTGATGTGTGATGGAGGACTGCATCCTGGGAGAGACAGTCAATCCTTTGAGAGGCACACTGAAGACTGTAGGAGTGGCACGGTGGACTTCTAGTACTGCAGTCCTTTACACATGGGACAGAGGGGACTACAGTGTATAGTAAAGTGCTCAGGAATAGATCATCCTGAGAACCTGCTCAGCCCAGGAGAGCCATGCCACATAAATAAGGCCTAAGCATTAGAAAAAAGGCTCAAGATACGCACAGTAAGCACCTCTTCTAAGTTCAAATTAGAGAGAAAGAGACTATTACCAACCAGGAAGACTGTGAAGTATACCAAAGAGAGCCATTTTCCTCTCATTTAAAAGTTGAAGAACCAACAAAAGAACAACAGAAATAACTACCGCCAAGAAAAGAAGAAAGAAAAAATTCTAAAACACAGAGTAAGACAGAAAGTAGTGATTATTCAAAAGAGAAGTATGTCTGGCAAAGTTTAGCTACAGAAACAAAGCTAAATTTTAGAAATCATCTTTTTTTGTCTTTATAGTAACATTCAAGAAAACAGGATCTCTATTCAGGAAGTGATGAAAAATCTGATCAAATGGTAATAATTGGCCGGAAGACACCTAAATTTAACAGAGTTTAAGACAATTCAAAGTGTAAAGCTTAAGACAATTAAAATCTGGATTTTAACAAATAAAGAGTAAACTGACACTGCAGAAAACTGAAACAGGATTTGGAATTAAAAGTAAACAGTTCCTCAAAAATGAAAGACACAATAGCAATGAAACATACCAGAGAGATGGGAACAGATAGACAACAGAGAGCTAACATGAGCAAAATAGTGCCATGATGAGATCAGAGCAAATAGGGTGGAAGTCTTATTTGAATAAGTAGAAAAGCTTTTCTGAGACTACAGTTGATAATACAGACTATATATATATATATATATATATATATATATATATTTACACACACACATATATATATACATACATATATATGATATGTATATGGAAATATATATAGCATATATAAGTACATTAATAGATAATATTGATTACAATCTTATTTATAATATAAAATAATTAATAAGTAATATGATATTTGTCTACCAAATATCAGGCAAAATTGTTAGTTTCTTTATACTCATGTTCAAATATTATGTGCAAAATTGTGTGCATACATGTTAGGGGTTAAGGATCTTCTCCCCCAAAATAAGTAACCAATACCTCTTCTACTATTGCTTGAATAGTGTTTTCTTTCTCCAATAATAGTAGTAACAACAATATGAGTACCTTTCCAAGCCTGACCCATACTAAGTAATAAATATTTACTGAATGAATGAATAATAATAGCTAAAGTTTATCAAACCTCTTTTTCGTGCAAGGCTGTGCTATACAATATCTTTACAAAAATTAACTTCTACAAAAAAAATTAACTTCTACAGATTCAGTTTCAAAATGGTAATGTAGGAAGACTCTGAACTCACCTCCTTCAGGGAGCACACCAAATTATACCTATTAATAGAACAATACCTCCTGAAGAACCGAGAACTGACCGAATAGCTACTGAACAAACGAAGACAGAGAACAGCAAGACAGATAGAGACATGCCATCATTTAAAAGAGTAACTAGCATATACAGCTATAGCTACAGCCAGCCAGCAAAAGTCGCCAAGCGTTCAGTCTACACAGAAGACACCAAGTGTGCAGTCTACATAGAAGACACCATGGCAAGACCACTCCGATTTTAGTACAAGTAGCCATTTCGCCTAATCCATAGAAGAAGACAAAGTCACCCAAAATGGAAAGACAGAGGAATATGCTCCAAAAGAAAAAACAAGAATAAAACCAGTAAAAGAATCAAATGAAACAGAAATAAGCAATATGCCTGAAAAAGACTTTTAAGTAATGACCATAAGGTACTCACCAGGCTGGAGAAAAAAATAAAAGAATTTAGTGAGATGTTCAATAAAGAGATAGAAAATATTAAAGGTAACCAATCAGAGTTGAGGAACACAACAATTGAAATAAAAAACATACTAGAGAGAGTCAACAGTGGATTAGAGGATGCAAAAAAACCCATCAGCAATCTGGAAGGCAGGGTAATGGAAAGCACACAAGCTGAAAAGCAAAAAGAGAAAAAAATTAAAAGAAATGAGGACTGATTAAGAGATCTCTTGGACCACAACAAGTGAACAAACGTTCACATTATAGAAGTCCCAGATAAAGAAGAGAGAGAAAGGTAGAGAAAACTTATTTGAAGAAATAATAACTGCAAACTTCCCTAACCTAAGGAGGGAGATAGATATCCAAGTCCAAGAAGCACACAGACTTCCTAACAATATGAACCTAAGGGGGTCCACACCATGGCACATAATAATTAAAATGTCAAAGGTTAAAGATAAAGAGAATCTAAAAGCAGCAAGAGAGAAACAAAAAGTTGCCTACAAGAAAAAAAAAAAAACCTATAAGACTATCAGCTGATTTTTCAGCAGAAACTTTGCGAGTCAAGGGAGAGTACCATAACATACTCAAATTGCTGAAAGGGAAAAAACCTATAACCAAGGATACTCTACCTGGCAAAGTTACCATTCAGATTTAAAGGCAAGATGAAGAGTTTCCCAGACAAACAAAAGATAAAGGAGTTTACCACCAATAAACCAGCCTTACAAAAAATGTTAGAGGGACTTCTTTAAGAGGAAAAGAGATGGCCACAATTAGGTATATGAAAAATATGAAAAAGATGTAAAATATGAAAGAATATACATGAAGTATGGGTAAGGGAGTAAAGAGTGAAAAGAAGAAAAAGAAAGAGAAAAAGTATTTTTTTTCTTTTTCTGTGTTGTTTTTTTTTTAGAATGTGTTTGAACTTAAATGAGCAATAAATTAATATGGACTGCTATTTACTTATGATGTTATATATGAACCTCCTAGTAACCAAACTCAAAAACTACAATAAATACACACACAAAAAAAAAAATAAAGGGAGAGAAGGCAAAACAAAACACTATAGATATTCATCAATCACAGAGAAAAAGAAAGAACTACAAAAGCAACCAGAAAACAGCTTTTTAAAATGGCAATCAGTACATACCTAATAATAATTACTTTAAATGTAAATGGCCTAAATGCTCTAATCAAAAGACATAAAGTGGCAGAATGGATTAAAAACAACAAAAATAACAACAACACCATCTATATGCTGCCTACTAAAGACTCACCTTGGACCAAAAGATGCATAAAGATTGACAGTAAAGAGATGGAAAAACACTCACCTTGCAAATAAGTAGCAATACTTATTCAGATAAAATAGACTTTAAAACAAAGACTGTAACAAGAGAACAAAGAAGGGCATTACATAATGATAAAGTAATAAATCCAACAAAATGATATAACAATTGTAAATAACTACACATCAAACACTGGAGCACCTAAATACATAAAGCAAACATTAATGGACAGTAAGAGAGAAACTGATGGCAATACAATAATAATAAGGGACTTTAACACTCCACCTACATCCGTGGATACATAATCCAGACCAACAATCAATAAGGAAATAATATGTTTGAATAACACATTGCATCAGATGCACATAACAGATATATACAGATCAGACCATCCCCAAAAAACAAAATACATATTCTTTTCAAGTGCACGTGGAATCTTTTCCAGAACAGATCACATATTAAGTCATGAAACAAGCCTAAATAAATTTAAGAAGACTGAAATCATACCATGAGTCTTTTCCAATCACAACAGTATGAAACTAGAAATAAATCACAAGTAAAATAAAAACTGGAAAAACACAAATATGTGAAGACTAAATAACAGGATACTAAACCAATGGGTCAATGAAGCAACCAAAGAAGAAATTTAAAAAGATACATGCGACAAATAAAAATGAAAACACAACAGTCCAAAATCTCTAGGACACAGCAAAAGCAGTTTTAAGAGGGAAGTATATAGCAATACAGACCTACCTCCAGAAACAAGAAAAAAAAAATTCAAACAGTCAAAACTTAACACCTGAAGTAGCTGGGAATAAAAGAGCAAAGACCAGGGTGAGGAGAAGAGACAAAATAATAAAGATCAGAGCAGAAATAAATGACATAGAGACCAGAAAAAAAAAAAATCAATGAAACCAAGAGCTGGTTCTTTGAAAAGATAAACAAAATCAACAAACCTTTAGCTACACTCAGCAAGAAAAAAGAAAAAGAACCCAAATAAATAAAATCAGAAATGAGAGTGGAGAACTGGTACCACTGGTACCACAGAAATACAAAAGATTATAATAAATACTATGAAAAAGTATATGCCAACAAACTGGACAATCTAGGAGAAATGGGTAAGTTCCTAGAAACCTACAATCTTCCAAAACTGAACCAGGAAGAAATAGAAAATCTGAATAGATCAATTACAAGAAACAAAATTGAATCAGTAATCAAAAAACACCCAAAAAATAGAAGTCCAGGACCAGTTGGATTCACAAGTGAATTCTACCAGACATTTAAAGAAGAGTTAATACCTATTCTCTCAAACTGTTCCAAAAAAATAGAAGAGAAAGAAAAGCTTCCCAGTACATACAATGAGGACAGCATTACCCTGATACCAAAACCACAAAAAAAGAAAACTACAGGCCAATATCCCAGATGAATATATATGCAAAATCCTCAACAAAATATTAGTAAACTGCATACAACAATACATTAAAAACATTATTCACCACAATCAGGTGGGAGTTATTCCAGGGATGAAAAGATGGTTTAATATTCACAAATCAATCCCATCATAGATCACATAAACAAAACCAAGGATAAAAATCATATAACCATCTCAGTGGATGCAGAAAAGGCATTTGACAAGATTCGGCATTCATTCATGATAAAAACTTTCAACAAAAATGGGGTTAGAGGGAACATACCTCAACATTGGAAAGACCACATATGAAAAACCAACAGCTAACATCATCCTCAATGGTGAAAAACTGAGTTTCCCTCTAAGATCAGGAACAAGACTGGATATCCACTCTCACCACTTTTATTCAACACAATACTAGAACTCCTCACAACAGCAATCAAACAAGAAAAAGAAATAAGGGACATCCACAGTGTTAAAGAAGAAGTTTCACTGTCACTATTGCTACAATCAAGAAGACAAGAAACAAGTGTTAGCGAGGATGTGAAGAAAAAAGAACCCTCTTACACTATTGTGGGAATACAAACTGGTGCAGACACTGTGGAAAACAGTATGGCATTTCCTCAAAAAATTAAAAACAGAAATACCACATGATCCAATAATTCCACTATTGGTATTGACCCAGAGAAAATGAAAACACTAATTTGAAAAGATACATGTATCCCTATGTTTATTGCAGCATTATTTACAATAACCAAACATGGAAGGAACCAAAGGGTCCATCAAAATATGAATGGATAAGGAAGATGACGTATACTATATTAATACAATGGAATATTACTCAGACATAAAAAAAAGATGAGATCATGTCATTTGAGATAAGATGGATGGGCCTAGAGGGTATTACGTTAAGTGAAATAAGTCAGAATGAGAAAGATAAATACCGTATTACTCCACTCAAAAATGGAACCTAAAAAAATGAATAAACAAAAAGCAAAATCAAAACTAAATATAGAGAACAAACTGATGGTTGCCAAAGGGAAAAGGGGTAGGGGGGTTGGGCAAAATGGGTAAAGGGGAAAGGGAGATACAAACTCCCAGTTATGCGATGAGTAAGTCACTGGAATAAAAATCAGAGCATAAGGAATACAGTCAATGATATTGTAATAGTGATGTAATGGGACAGAGGGTAGCTATACTTGTGAACATAGCATAATGTATAAACTTGTCAAATCACTAAGTTGTACACCTGAAAGTAATGTAACATTGTGTGTCAACTATAGTTAAATAAAAATCGCTGCAAAAAAAGAACTTACACAAAAATATTTAATCCTGCTAACAATACTATGAAGATTTTTATTCCTATTTCATAAATGAAGACAAATTATTTGTCAGAAGTTATTATCAATCTAACCAATGAAGTCAGAGTCCAGAGAAAGCTCTCTTAAAACTGCAATACAGCACCCAAAATACCTGAAGTCCCCCATGTACTAATTCATTTTGTTCATACATGTATGTGCACATATAGTCCGCTTCTATGCTACCACTGTCGCTCTATGGTGTTTTGAAACCTGCTAGGCCAAGTGTCCCTTCATTATTTTCATTTCAAAATCCACTTGGCTATTTTCATAAATTTCCTTTTCCAGCTAAATTTTAAGATAAGCTTGTCAAATTCCATTTTTTAAAGATCTACTGGGATTTCAATAGGTGTTACATGCCTTTCTTTTTTCATCTCTGCTTCTCTGTCATTCAGTGAAGTGTTGTAACTTTCAACATGTATGTCTGCATAATTCTTTTTAAATTTATCCCTAGATGTTTTATGTTTCATAGTTTTCGTGACTTCTCTAAATGGATCTTTTTTCCCATTACTTTTTTCTAGTTGGTTATTTCAGAAATGTAAAAAATTCCAATTTTGGAATCGTGATCATGTTACTGAACGCTCTTTGTTAATATTGTTCAGTAGACTCCTGAATGATCCAGTTGTTCATTTTTTTCCTGCAAAAAATAAAGTTTGGGATTTTACATATCACCAAATTCTTCTTCCTATCTTACTGCATAGCCTAAGGTATCAGCACAGTGTTAAAAACTAAACTAAAAGGCCCTCCTTAGCTTTAATTTCCTTACTTTTAATATTGTTGTTTAATAATAATTATAACATCTACCACAGAACAATGTTGAGAAGAGTAAGTTAAACAATAAGTGAGAAAATCCTTAGAGCTGTAACATACCTGAACAAGGTTTGCCCTCTGCAATGCAATGATAACATTCACTGCAATTATTATTATTTTTAATAGAACCCTCCTAATTTTCAGGATATTACTAAGAACTTTCTAATAGATATACTTTATCAAGTTGAGTTTTCTTCTATTCTTAGCTTGATCTCAGGAGTAACCTGTTCAGAACTTTTAAGTTGATCATGTGCTTCTTCTCTAATCATTGACAGGATCCAGTTACATTTTAGATTTCTTATGCTTAAACCATCCTGTTTTATACATTTATCATTATGTGTATACTGCTGGCTTTAGGTTGCTCATTTTATTCTTTTAGGACTTTTCACTCTATTCATAAGTGAGATAGATCTAGTTTGCTCTATAGCCCTTGCCTAATTTTTGTATCATGGTAGTTGTCTCTTATGGAATAAACGGAGAAATTTTCAGCCTGATTGTAAGAGCTAGATGGTTGAGAGGATAGGAAAGGCTCTGCAAGTCTTTCATGTAGACTGTGGCTATTCCTCATTCAACAACTATTAAAATAGCTTTTTAATTTCTCTTATGATTATTAATCTAATCAGGATTTCTATGTGTTTTGGAGTCTCTTGGTAATATTTATTTTTCCGGAAAACAGATTTTCTTTAAAAAAATCCACTCTATATTTCCTTATTATACTGTTGTTTTCAAAGTCAATTTTTCTTAAACTTGTTCAAAATTAGCCTCTTTTATTGTTCTTTTCAAAGAACCAGCTTCTAGTCTTATTGAACAAGTCTACTATCCTTATATCTGGCAGTCCGTGTTCTATTTTATTAATTTCTGCTTTTATCTTTATTAACTTCCTCTTCTTATATTTTACTTTTTTATTCCTTCTCCAACTCACTGAGTTGAATACTTGATTAATTCAGTTTTCATCTTTCTTGTTTCCTAATAAATGAATTTAAGGTCATTATTTTCTTCCCTTAGCAACCATTTGGCCAAATTACAGAGTTTTTAAACGTATAATGCTCTCATCATGCTTCATTTTGAAATAGTTTATTTGATTTTTATTTTCTCTTTAACCCAAGAATTTATTGGGTGTTTTAAATTTAAGTGGATTGGTATTTTTCTTCTCTTTGTTCCTAATTCCTAATTTTATTGCAGTGTGGCCAGGCTTCATGCTCAGTACGATTTTTGAAGAATTTATTTAACATTGTTTTGTGGCCCAACATAATTAAGAGTGCAGGCTGGAGCTTAGAATCATGCTTGGTACATAATAAATGCCATGAAGTCAAGGTCAATTTTTATGTATTTTGCATACACATTTGAATAAAGTGTGTATATGATTTATGTATGTATATTTATTTGTAATAATTATGTTGAATTCTAAATTCTTATTTATATATATGAACTTGACCTTTTGAATACTCAGAGGACCATGCTAATGTCTTCCAGTCTTTGAAATCCTACATTTCTCCTTGCATTTCTAAAATTTTTTCTGTATATATTGAATGCTATATTATTTGCTGCTATATTATTTCACCCCATATTTGGTAGACGGTATCATTTAATGTTCTATTGTTTACATAATTATATATACTTTCTTTTTATTTCTTTTTATTCTATTTATTTTCAAAATGTCTGTTATTTTTTCTGTTGTTTTTAAGCAAACTTTTTATTAAAATATCATTTTCTTTAGCTCTTCCAAATTGTATACATATATGTGTAGGTATGTATGCATGTATATGTGTATTCTTTTATTACCCAAACTAAATACATATAAAAAGTTGAATTTTATCCATTTACAATTGCTGTAATCACTGATACATTAAATTCATTATTTTTAAATTTTTCATGACTTTTTGCTAGTTCTCTTTAATTGTTTTAATATCAGATTTTTATCTAATTCAAGAAAATTTGTTGAATTCATATTCATTCCTTTAGTGACTTGGATATTTTATACACTGTCAACTTTCGTTAGGTCTCTCTGCCTATGCTTTCTAATGAAATCTTGCTTCTATTTTAGTATTCATTCTCTTTTGGACATCCATGTATATTAGGGCAGGCAGGTACCACAGCAAATGACTCATTATCTGTCAAAGTCAGTTATGGAAATCTTTTAACTATCATTACTTTAATCATGGTCATGGAATATAATTTCTATCTAATAATACTAAATCTACTTGTGAGTTATTGGAAAACATTTTCTGGTTTGATTAAAAAGAAAAAAACACACATAGGAGACACAGATTCTCTTCTTCCCTGCATGTTGTCCAAAACAGACACGATAATTCAGAAAAGCTGATGCTATCTTCTAACCTGAAGATAAGTCCACCTGTGAGGATGGCAGAATGGAAAACAGGAGGAAGATAGACTGCCCCTATTCTTAGGTTATTTTGTGTTATAATTCCTATTATTGCAGCTGAATCATCCTAGTTCTTACAATATTTAAAGGTGCCTTTTTCTAGCAATATCTAGATTGATAATCTAATCAGTCTCCGTATCTTCTGGACTAAACAATACAATAAAATTTCACTTCCCATAAACTTTGTCTCATATCCCAACTTTATCCACTCATATATAAATTTAGTTACATATTATTTAAAATCATTATTCTGCTACTTTCAACTCTTAGTAATTAAGCCTTTTATTCTTATTTTCTCCTATTATTTATACTAGAAATATATTTTATGTTTCTTTTAATTTTCCCTATTCTCCTTTCATGGTTTTATTTTTGTTTAAGGTATGAACATCATTGAATAATTCTTTCAGATCAGTACTGACTTCTACCTTGATCAGGTATGCAACTCTAGTTTTATAAACATCTTCCCTCATAGTTTTAAAAATGTTCTTTCTAGCATCCTATGCAAAGAAAAATATGTTAATAGTTTTTCTCAGTATTTATAAATTGCCTTTTCCCTCTGAAAAATTTTGTATACTTTTCTCTTTATCATTAAGTAAATTTGCTTAGGATACTGATTGATGTGGATTTTCTTTTGTTTTTCAGCTTTTGTTGTTAGTTTAGTTTTTATTTTAATCCTGATGTACTTTAATAACAAAGATATCTGTCTTCAGCTCAGAAGTTCTCTTCCATTATTTCCTTGATCATTCCTTTCTTTCTATTCCCTTGAGCTTCTACTCTTACAAGGCTATTGGAACCAATGGCCCTACTGTTTTCTCCTCATTTTCCACATATTTGTATTTTTGCACTCTGTCCTATCTCACTCTGTCCATATCCTAGCTCAATGTTGCATATTGCTCAGTCTTTAACCACATACATTTTAATATTCAGCCCCAAAATAGGATATTCTGGCAACCATATTTCAATTTATAGGAATTTTGTTTCTTTTTCATTGCAGTCTTCTTGTAATGGATGCAATAGCTTATTAAATTTCTAATATTAATTATAACTATTTCAAAGTTTGATATTATTCTTTCTATCAACTCTGATCTCTGAGAGTTCATTTGTTAAGTTAGGTGTGCTTCTCAAATGAAGCACTTTTCTTCAATCATTTCATGTTTTTTGTTTGTTCATTATCTGTACATGTAAACTCAAATTCACATCAACAGTTGTAGTTTACTTATTCAGCCCAAATGGGAATTCCTGATTGCCTGAAAATAAATGCAGGATGTGATTATCAGTGTCCACATCCAGAAAGAGTACAAGTAAGAGGGCAATATGTTGTAGATGAATTTATTTTTTGGTTTGTAGAAATATACCCTTGAGAAATTTTTTCTCAGATTTAACTCCTGGTACTTGCTGGTCAGTCAGACATTGCCTCACTTCTGTGGATCAGTTTAAGAGTATCTCTTATCATAATGATGTACTGTATGGTAACTAACAAAACATAATAATAAAAAAAAAACCACTGAAAAAAAAAGAGTATCTCTCATCAGAACTCCCATTTCAGAAACACATCTCTTAAGACACTGCAATTTTGAAAAACTTGAATATTCAACCCATAGATCAGAGAGTATGAAATTTACATACAATAAAAAAGTATATGGAACAAATCTAATAGGTAAACAAAACCAAACTATTTTTCTTGAGGACGTTTCTCTGGGATTACATTACTTCTGTCATATTTCAGGGTGGTCAGTTCTGAAGCTCTATGGACACCCAAATGGGTTTCTAATGCTGCAATGAATTTTCATTTTAATATTGTTTATGCGATTTAGGAAGGAAAGAGGGGCACACCAGCAATGTTCAATCATCTATTTTGAATAGAACTAGGCTAAATCAGCATTAATCTAAAGAGTCAAAGGATTCAGTAAATAATAGACAATGTTAATAACAAAACATAGGCATATCTTGCTATATTTTAAAATTTCAAGCATAAAGTAAAAAAAAAAATTACAGAAAGAATAAAAAAGTCACTTATAAAGTTACCAAAATCAGACTGCTCTCCAAGCTCTAAAATAAGTAAACTGCCCCACACCATTTATGAATAAGTTATTTGGAAAAATGTCTTTTAAAAGTGATGTATCAAGGGGCACCTGGGTGGCTCAGTCATTAAGCGTCTGCCTTCGGCTCAGGTCATAATCCAGGGGTCCTGGGATCAAGCCCCACATCGGGCTCCCTGCTCAGCAGGAAGCCTGCTTCTCCCTCCCCCCCTCCCCCTGCTTGTGTTCCCTCTCTCGCTGTGTCTCTCCCTGTCAAATAAATAAAATCTTTAAAAAAGAGTGATGTATCAAAGTGATTAACTCACAAATTAGGAAACTGTACTGTGAACTGCTTATCAATGATCATTAAACCCATAATATAGAAAGTTTAAGAGGAAAGTCATGAAAATTATTGATGAAAGATAAAATTAGTAATAATAATTTAGATCTAAAACTTCTATATCATCGAAATAAAACTCAGGAAGGGATTCAGTGAATTAGGTCAAAGACTGGGTAAACCATTCTAATATCATATGAGGGTAGAAGTCATTAAATATTGGTTGATATTTTAAAATGATAATCATAGGTTTGAATGTTTGAATGTGTGTGTTTTAAAGGAAAAAGTATAGAATAGTGGAAATTCCAAATGATGACCAAAAAGTGAAGTTTTCATAATACAGAGGTCACAGATTTGAGTAAACCATCAAAGATTTCATATCAGAACACATATCTACGTGTCTGATAATTCTAATTGAGCTGCTACTATTGGGCTGAACTCCTTCTACAAGTCCACTGATAATCATGCAACCTCAGACATAAGGCATAAGTACTCTGAATTGCTTTACTTTTACCTCACAAGTTACCTTCTGTGTGTGTGTGTGGTGGGAACACTTAAAATCTACTCTTAGAAAATTTAAAGTATACAGTTCAGTGTTATTAACTATAGCCACCATTCTATACATTAGATTCCCTAGAACTTATTTATCTCATATCTGAAAGTTTGTGCTAATGACTAACTTCTCACTATTTCTAACAGTCTGCAAGTCCTGGTAACCTCCATTCTCCTCTCAACTTTTCTGAGTTCTAATTTTTATGGTTGAATAATATTCCTTATACATAAATGTATGGTAGATAGATCACATTTTCTTTATCCATTCATCTTTTGATAAGCATGTAGCTTGTTACCATATCTTGGCCACTGTGAATAATTTTGCAATGAACACAGGAGTGCAGATATCTCTTAGGTCCTGATTTCATTTCCTTTGGATATATACCCAGAATTAGGATTGCTAGAGCATATGGCAGGTATATTTTAAATTCTCAACTAAACTTATATTTGTCTGGTTTTCATTAACCAGAATTAGGTATAGTGTTAACATAGTTTGTTATCAATAAAAATAAAACATAATCTCTATATGCATAAATCACATTATTTACATCACTTGAGTAACAGTAGATTCATGGATTTTCACAGAATTTTTAAAGCTCCAGTTATCCCAACTTGGCTGGGAGAAAAGAAATTAAGCTGGCTCATTTATACTTCTATATTTTTTAAAGCATTTCTGTTTTCTGGTAATATTAAGATAATACAAATCTATTTGAACTCCCCTAAATACAAAACACAGAGTCAACTATTTTCTCCAGAACCACAAAACAGCATCAGAAATCAAACAGGCACGAGATGTGCATGTTAGACTTTATATATGAGGGTTAAGAGTGGATAATACTGCTAATCAAACACCTAAACAACTGCATTAAATATAGGAAGTAAAGGGTGCCTGGGTGGCTCAGTTGGTTAAGCGACTGCCTTCAGCCCAGGTCATGATCCTGGAGTCCCAGGATTGAGTCCCACATCGGGCTCCCTGCTCAGTGGAGAGTCTGCTTCTCTCTCTGACCCTCTCCCCTCTCATGCTCTCTCTCACTCTCTCTCTCTCAAATAAATAAATAAAATCTTTTAAAAAAATAGGAAGCAAAATGATTCTGACAACACGTGAGTGTTTCCAATTCCTATAAGTTTGCTTTTTCCAGAATATTGGATAAATACCATTACAAGTTATTTTATTTCAAGATTGCTTCCTTTCATTGTTTAGATTCAAGATACTCTTTTCATACTCCTAAAGAAGAACTTGCTTTAACCTTTTTTTCTTTCTTTCTTTCTTTTTCTTTTCACTTTTTTAAGTTTTTATTTAAACTTGCTAACATATAGTGTAATATTAGTTTGAGATGTACAAATTCCTGATTTAACACTTATATACAACACCTGGTGCTCATCACAATAAGTGTACTCCTTAATCCCCATCACCTGTTTAACCTATCCCCCACACCTTCCCTCTGGTAACCATCAGTTTGTTCACTATAGTCTGTTTCTTGTTGCCTCTCTCTTTTTTCCCCCTATGATAATTTGTTTCTTAAATTCCACATATGAATGAAATCATATGGTATTTGTTTTTCTCTGGTTGACTTATTTTGCTTAACATAATACTCTTTAGTTCCAATGAGATCGCTGCAAATGACAAGATTTTATTCTTTTTTATGGTGGTGTAATACTCCATTATATATATATATACCGCATCTTCTTTATCCATTCATCAGTCGATGGACTTTTGGGCTGTTTCCATGATTTGGCTATTGTGGACATTACTGCTATAAACATAGGGGTGCATGTATCCCTTTGAATTATTATTTTTGTATTCTTTGGGTAAATACCTAGTAGTGCAATTGCTGGGTCATAGGGTAGCTCTATTTTTAACATCTTGAGGAACCTCCATACTGTTTTCCAGAGTGGCT
Source organism: Callorhinus ursinus (assembly GCF_003265705.2). Classification (NCBI taxonomy): domain Eukaryota; kingdom Metazoa; phylum Chordata; class Mammalia; order Carnivora; family Otariidae; genus Callorhinus; species Callorhinus ursinus. The sequence continues at coordinate 34,619,473 of NW_027397064.1, read as the reverse complement.
GCACCAGTTTGCATTCCCAACAACACCATAAGAGCATTCCCCTTTCTCCACATCCTCAACACTTGTTTCTTGTATTGTTGATTTTAGCCATTCTAGGAGGTGTGAGGTGATATCTCATTGTAGTTTTGATTTATATTTCCCTATGATGAGTGATGTTGAGCATCTTTTCACATGTCTATTGACCATCTATATGTGTTCTTTGGAAAAATGTCTATTCATGTCTTCTGCCCATCTTTTAATTTGATTATTTGGGTTTGGGGTGTTGAGTTTTAGAAGTTCTTTATACACTTTGGATACTAACTACAAATATTTTCTCCCATTCCATAGGATGCCTTTTAGTTTTGTTGGCTGTTTCCTTCTCTGTGCAGAGATTTTCATTTTGTTGAAGTCCCAATAGTTTATTTTTGTTTTTGTTTCTCTTGCGTCAGGAGGCACATCTAGCAGGAAGTTGCTATAGCCAATGTCAAAGAGGTTACTGCCTGTGTTCTCTTCTTGATTTTAATGGCTTCCTGTCTCACATTTAGGTCTTTCATCCATTTTGAATTTATTTTTGTGTATGGTGTAAGAAAGCAGTCTAGTTTCATTCTTCTGCATGTTGCTGTCCAGTTTTCCCAATGCCATTTGTTGAAGATACTTCCTTTTTCCCTTGAATATTCTTTCCTGCATTGTCAAAGATTAATTGACCATAAAGTTGTGGGTTCATTTCTGGGTTTTGTATGCTGTTCCATTGATCAATGTGTCTATTTTTGTGCCAGTGTCATACTGTCTTGATCACTACAGCTTTGTAATATAACTTGAAGTCTGGAATTGTGATACTGCCACCAGCTGTGCCTTTCTTTTCAAGGTTGCTTTGGCTATTTGGGGTCTTTTGTGGTTTCATACAAATTTGGGACTGTTTGCTCTAGCTCTAGCTCTGTAAAAAATGTTGTTGGTATTTTGATAGGGATTGCCTTAAATGTTTAAATCACTTTGGGTAGTATAGACATTTTAACAATATTTGTCCTTCTAGTCCATGAGCATGAATGTTTTTCCATTTCTTTGTGTCATTTTCAATTTCTTTCATCAGTGTTTCATGGTTTTCAGAGTACAGATCTTTTACCTCTTCGGTTAGGTTTATTCCTAGGCATCTTATGGTTTTAGGTATTAATTCTTTATATTACACTCCCATACAGCTGGGAATGGAAACACAGTCTCTTTTTGGAACATAAAACAGTAATAACTATTTGGCATCTTTCTTGGTAATCTCACTAGAAATCTAGTTTAAGGAAATTAGAAAGATGTCAATTAATCATATCATAATAAAAAAAAACAAAGATATTTATTGTAGCAATGTATAAAATCTTGTGCCACACAAAAATGCTCAAAAATAGAGGAATGTTTGATTACACTATATCCATGTTATAGAAACATATGATAGTTTTCTAAATTATTTATCTAATAATACTTAATGACATGGAAAAGCAGTTATGATATGATTTTAAGTGATAAAAAAAGATACCAAACTATATCTGCAACATGATTATTTTTATAGATTTAATGAGAGAAAGAAGGAAGAAAGAGAGCAAAGGCACAAGACAGGAGTGAAGGAGAAAGGGGGAGAAAAAGTAAAAACTCTAGAAAAATACATTAAAGCATTTCTTAAATTATATAAACTCTAGCTGAGTCAAGATGATTTGAATCATCACCTATATATTTTTCTCTTATTTCTACAATCATCAGCTATCTTGTGTGATAAGCAGGGAAAACAATGTTATTTTTTATGTTAAATCTATACTTTAGATTCTAAATCAGGGTCTTAAGGTTTTGTAGAAACTCAAAAGTTAATAAGACAAAGACTATCACTGGCTTTTCATGAAAGCCAGCTTATCTATACTTCTAGAATGGTTTCTTTGTTTTTCTAGAAGTCTAAAGGAAAATTAAAGAAACCAAGGAAGAAAGAAGATGCTTAGAAGGTCAACTGGGACTTTTCCCCTTATAAACTATTAACAACTACAAAAATTTATTCTGCCTGAAAAACTGAGCTTTCTTCAAGGGCTTTTGAAATGAAAATCTGAAGTCCTAATGGCTGGACATCTGATATAAAGCTACCCTAAAATCACAAAAGATGATAGATAACATTATTTCTCTACTTTGGAGGGACACTTATTACTTCATCCTATGCTCCAAGTATTCATTCTTTTACTTACTCACTTATTGGCCATTTTGCCTCTTCTATCTTCTACAGGCTAAAACCTGCTGTAAACTAGTTTGCCCAGGATACAAAGGCAAATAAGAAATGGTTCTTGGGTTACAGTAGAGCAAGTTAAGTTTGTGATTTACCCAAGCCTCACTACAAGTTTAGACTAATGTATAAGGAAGCGTTACATCTAATTATTCTTAGACATTTCATTTCTTTAAATAGTCCTTAGTATGTACATTTTTAAATGTAAAACTATCATTAAAATTGAGCTATTTTGATAACATTTTATTAATAAAAAATTATAATTTGTAGAAGAGCTCTTTGAATGAATTATTTCTATAGTTGAAAACCCAAATATTTCAGCTATGAAACTAAGACCCCTCTTTAATAAAAGTTCCTTAATCAAATTGAAAGCATAGGAACCAGTAGAAAAGAAACAGCTTCATTCAAACTAGTTTTGCAAACACACATACACACACACACACACACACACACACACACACACACACGCCACATAAATGGTGTGGCAGAGACTTCTGGTTGTTCTCCAATATCTGCCCTCTCTTTTCCTCAGTCACAGAACTCCCAGATTAGTTCATGGCTTCTTGAAGCTATGTGATCAGATGACCATATTCTGGCCAACAGAATATAAGTAGAAGTAGTGAATCCCAACTTTCTGGAAGAGTCCTAAAGGGATGAAGGCTTGACTTCTCCTGCCTCTTCCCCTCCTTCCTGCTGTTTAAAATGTAGATAGGCTGGCTATACAGAGAGCAGCCACTTTGAATCACAAGATGGAAGCTGGGTGTTCATAAGTGGCAGAACATGAGATGAAGTGAGCCTAAATGAACCCTTCTGGTGTCAACACATAAATTCCAGACTGCCTACATTTACATGGAGAAGCATACTTCTCTCTTTTTAAATCCATTTTTGTTTTGGGTCCTCTTCCACTCACGAGCAAATCTCATCTTAACTAATACAAATGGCAAACAATCCCAGACTAGCTTCTCCATTCTATTGTCACTCAGATATCATGACTGCTCCTTGCTCAGTGTTGAGATACCTCTCAGCACAATCAAATCCAAAGCCCAAGTTACCTATATTCTTTCTAATGCTGTTCAGCTCTTAAATTTTCACAGGACTTGGAACAGAAAACCTGCCAGGCATTTGCAATGTGACCTTGGGTAAATCATGTAATACTACTGTCCTCAGTTTCTTCATTTATCAAATGAACACAGTAACTCTTACTTTAATAACAATAACAGCCATTTATAATTCTTATGATTCTGTGAAACAGGTATTATAATTAGTAAACAGAATTTCAGAGAGGTTAAGTAAAATTCTCAGGATTATACTGCTTAGTAGCAGAACAGGAATTTATGATTGTTGAGGTACACTTTATTATCCTCTACCTCTTCCCTTGTGAATAGTCACTGAGATAACTTGTGTAAAACGGACTAACCTATCACACAGTAGATATGCATTAAATGTGAATTATCCCCCCTCTGTTCTTACATGTTGATAAAATAAAAGCATTTTGCTTTCTCTGTGAAAGAATCAATCTGGACAAATTCCACGTTTAAGTAAAAATATTATAGAATACAATTTTACCCTTGAAGAATCCCAGGCCCAGTAATTTTTCAACAGATTGAATGCATTAAGCTTTTGTATATACATAGACCCATGCTGGAAGATATACAAAGTTAATCTGAGAGTAACAATTCCTGTCCTCTAAGAATTTATAATTTAAAATAAACCATAGAGATGCCAGCTCTAATACACAGATTCAAACAAACATCAACACATGAATAAAGAAGAACAGTACAACCTTTCAGTCCTGTGTTGAACAGAACTGTTTTTAACATACACACACAAATTAGAATAATACTTAAACACAAATCAGAACACTTCTGAGTGGGAAGATGAAGAGTTTGTCTGAAGAAGGAAGGCATTCTCCAAATTAACTTCACACACCAGGGTTTCTCTAACAATGCCAAAAATAAAAAAGGAAAAAAAAGAAAAAGCTCTCACACAGGGATGCAAAGGTATGTTTGCACAAACTAATTATTCAGCAGAATGGCCCTGTTAAAGTAAAGGTCTTTTTTTAAGGCGGAAAAAAAAAAGTTACAAATAATTTTTTTTCAGCAAACAATATAGAAGCATAGGGGCAAGGATTTCTTTCAGGTTTTGACATTCAGAAGTCCTCTCTATGCATAGGTACTTACAGATTAGAAAATACATTTAGAGAAGAAAATCAACAATAAGGTTCACAGCATAAGAAAATCAACTAGCTAAAAATTTAAGTAACTTTTACTGTATGCTGGTAAATGGTACAGATAGTCAGTGCTTCTTCATGATGTTTTTCCCTTTTGAATGAAATACTTCCTTGCCTTATTTCTGGAAGGTTAAGCTATACTTCCCTTAAGCATTATACCTCTGCACTGATTAAACCAAACACCCTCCACCCCTCTCCCACTTCTCTATCACTCAAATTCCCTTTCCCAAAGCCAGAATTTCATTTGAGAAAATCTTCTCACAATAAATTTAAGTAAGTCAGGTCAACTCTGCTCCTCCTCAAAACTTAAAAAAGTTTGAATTGCAGCCCCTGGCCAAATCTACCACTTGTGTACTGATAGGATTAAAAAAAATCAACATTAAAAATAAAACTACCTCCACTCCTACTTATGGACTGTGTTTGTCAGATTAACATGAAAATCAGAGTAGGAAAGTTTCTTCGGTGATTCTATAGCTGAATATAAAGACAGCCCCAAGCTGGGGGTTTTCATCTTCACCTGATTTATTCCTTCCTTTCCTCCATTTGTTTCATTCCCAAGGCAGTGACTCAATCTTTTCTCCTTTTGAAGTCACTGAAACACTGAAATCTATCTTATCCAAGCAAAACAATTTCATTCATCATACTGCAGTCACATCAATTAGGAGTTAACGGATAAAATAAAACATCAAGAACCTTCTTTTTGACCCACAAGATCTTTCCTGACTATTCCTGGTGCCCTAGGACAGCTCAGTACAACCTCTTCACTATTTGTCTATCTCTTTAACAAATATTTACTCAGTGCCCACTGAGGGACCATGGACTATCTAGATATTGGTTCTTATAGGATATTCAACTGATACAGACATACATTGACTGGGCCTTCATACCTCTTACCTCCCAATTAAAATATAATCTCCTTGATTGGGGTGGGGGATCTTAGTCTTCTTTTCATTGCCTGGCAGAAAGTCCCAACAGTATTTTCTCAATACATATTTTTTATATAGAAGACAAGGTTTAAGTTAATGTTATATGACAAGGTTTAAGTTAATGTTATGTCTGATTTGAAGCCCTATATGATTCAAACCATTATGTCTCCTTCTCAATTAAAATTTTTGAAGATTTTTTTCTAGTCTATGGACTGTAGTGGGTATGGTTTACCTCTCTCTGAGTTACAAGAAATTGAATTTCCATCTTTGGGAATTCACCTATATGTCAGACAATGCCAGATGTTCTGGTTACACATGCCTGCTCTGTGAATACAATGAGCTTGACTTATTTTATTGACTGCACTGAAACAATGACTAATTTTATTCCAGACTCCACACAGTGTCACAAAACCATAGCTACCATATGATATAAGAATTTGAATACTGCAGTGTAAGACTTGCCAATTAGAAATATACCTTCAGTGATGTGAGTTGGCTTGAGGCTGTTGTTGGAAAGGGGAATTTCTTTAGTCTATTAGTTATTCATTTGACTAGGTATATAATTGCTCTGTACGCCACCAAAATATGTGGCCTTAAGATCAAGGAATTTATACTTAATTAAAATGGATGTGTTACAGGATGTGAAAGTGGGACATTGTTATCTCAGTTGTTACTAAGTGTGCAACACTGAGAATAAAAATTGTAAGTTGTTCAATGTTCATATAGTCTATGTAGTAACAGAATATATATGTAGGATTTATTAATATGGCAGACAAAAACTTGTTCTGCCACTTTCAGCTTATCACCTATTTCTAGACTATATAAAAGAAAGACAGGTGATGATGATAGATAAAAATGGTTCATTAAGGGCACCTGGGTGGCTCAGATGGTTAAGCGTCTGCCTTCAGCTCAGGTCATGATCCCAGTGGGATTGAGTCCGGCATCGGGCTCCCTGCTCAGTGGGAAGCCTGCTTCTCCCTCTGCCTCTCTCTTTCTCTTTCTCTCTCTCTCTTATGAATAACTAAAATCTTTAAAAAAAAGGTTCATTAATAGACAGAATCCTTGAGGAGCAAGCTGTTGGGGTATTTTGTGCTTCCCCCTCTCCTCCTAAAGAGGAGAACTTCTTGCCACCAACTTTAGACCCATCTGGGAGGAAAGGAAGAGCTTTATGAACCTCCCAAAAAGTCTGAGATGAATCTGTTCTGATTTGGATACTGGAAGCTGAGTTCTGCTTATAAAAGATGACATAAACTGAAGCTGTCTCTAATGACCAAAAAAAAAAAAAAAAAAAGCAGCGACAATGTGAGAAAATTTCATCTCTATCTGTAATGGACAGAAGGAAACTACTTGAAAGGAGTTGGGCTTAAGTCAGCTTAAGTCATTAATTCTGAATACCAGAGCTAGGTCACCCCCCAAAAAAGAGTTTATGTGGTTTGTACCAGCAGAAAATGATCTAAAGGAAGAACTTATAAGGGGCCAGTCGAAGAGGTATCATTTGCTTCAGGGAATCCGTGAAAGGAGTCCCTGGTGAGGGCAAATGCTCAAAAAGGCCAGAAAATTTCCCAAGAAGAGAAAAAGAAAGCTTTCTAACGCCAGGTTACTACTTGACCAATCAAATAATATCTTCTCATTTCTCCCTCTCTACTCCCTCCCCTCCCCTGATCCCAAAAGGCCCAAAGCAGCATCATGAATGCAATGTACTCTCATCTTTGTTCTCTTGGTGTATTGCTTTTGGAACTGATTCACCTTATTGTAAGGAAGTCTAAGCAGGTTAAGAAGATTCCTATATGAAGAGAAACTAAGCTCTGGCTGAGTTCTCAGACAACAGCCTGAATGTACCTGCCAGTCATGTGAAACAACTATCTTGAGAGTGGATTTTCTAGCCACCATTGACTCACCCAAGCTGACATAGGTGGGTTAGAAATTAGCTATCCCCACCCAGTCTTGTCCAAATTCCTGATGAGGAAAACAAATTACTGTTGTGGTTCAAAGCCACTAAGTTTTGGGGTGGTTTGTTACTTAGCAATGGTAACCAGAACAGATTACCAAGCCCAGTGGGTATGGGAAAAGCTTTAAATCGGAATAAATATTAAAGCTTCAATAATAGTTAAATGATATTTTATCCCACAAGAAACAGTTAGTTGAGAAAAAGCACTGAAGAAACTCTGGAATCTGCTTAAGATATCCAGAGATGAAGAGGAACCTCTGTTCCCCAACATCTCACTAGTTTGAAACTCAGTGGTGAGAAACAATAAAGCCAAACCTTTAAAATATTTTTCTGCATGTACCATGAATGTTAATTCTTTAGTAAACCAGTAATTCATTAAACAAAAGTGATGATAATCATAACTAAAATGTTTGGAGGGGGTTGAAAGGCAACTTGAGGTGACAATTTAAACTCAAAAGCAGCCCTGTATGTGAATGCTAGCTGAATATGATTTGTAAATTAGAATGGCCTTTTGTGGAAAAAAACCCAGAAGCCACTAGTTTAGCTTAAATCAAATTTGAAAACTGTCAGGAAGAATATTCAAAGTGAGCATGAGATTGAACATCTTGAGGGTATGCATCTCTATCTCCAGCATTAGCACAATGACCAGTAAGTACCCAATAAATACTGGTGAATGAATAAATAAAATGGCTCTTTGTCAGAAAATTAACCTGTACCCATGATTGGAAATCGCAACGCCAAAATTAAAGAATTATTGAATTCATCTTGGCTTTCAACCCCTTGGCTCACAATGCAATCGGTTTACCTATACCAAATAGGCTTCTCCTGGTATCATCACTAGTTAGGTTCATAAAACATCCTTACAGCAGACAGAAGAGACAGAATTTTACCTATCTACCTACCAAGGAAAGAATTAGACCGAGGCAACTAGTAAGTTTTTTAATAAATGACTAGTAATATGATAATGAATTAAAAATAGGATAGTAGTACTTATCAGAAATGTTATTACTAAGTGTTTCTTACTATTCAAAAATAAAATGTCTAGAAATATATTTGGTTGGCTCTTTATTTAAGACTGACTTATAAAGGGGCGGAGCAAGATGGCGGAGGAGTAGGAGACCTAGATTTCGTCTGGTCTCAGGAATTCAGCTGAATAGGGATCAAACCATTCTGAACACCTACGAACTCAACAGAAGATCGAAGAGGAGAGTAGCAACAACTCTCTGAACAGAGAAGCGACCACTTACTGGAAGGTAGGACGTGCGGAGAAGTGAATCCAAGGCGATATTCAGGAGGATAGACGGCAGGGGAGGGGCCTCCGCCGGTCGCTTCTGGCAAGTGAGAGAGCCGCAGGGCACAAAATCGGAAATTTTAGAAGCCGGCTCCGTGGAGGGACATCGCTGCAGTGGCTAAGCAGGGGGTGGAATCCTCCCGGGACAGTGTGGTCTCAGGACCCTCGGGGTCACAGAAAGACCGGGGGTGCCTGAGTGCGCCAGAGCTCCCAGGTATCAGAGCGGGGAAGCTGGCTGCAGAGACAGAGCCGGGACCGTGGACTCTCAGCTCGGGGTGGCCATAAACTGTGATCCGCGGCCCAGTCGGGCCACTGCTCCTCCAGCAGGGACCCAACAAGCGGCAGAGCTGGGTAGACTCTCCTTCCTTCCCGGGGAGGAGCGGCGCAGGAGCACACCGCAGGGATCTGCTGGGTTTGGAGACTCCACACGGGGTCGGGTGCCAGAGATAGAAACGCTCGGTCACAGGCCGGGTGAGCACGGAGTGTGGCCGGGGATCAGGGAGAGGGGAGTGACTGCTTTTCTCTGGGGGCACACTGAGGAGCGGGGCCCCGAGTTCTCAGCTCCTCCGGGAGGAGATTGGGAGGCCATCATTTTTGCCCTGGTCCTCCAGGGCTGTACTGAGAGCTTGCAGGGAACAAAAGCTCCTGAGAGCAAACCCGAGCAGCTTGCTTAGCCTGGACCGACAAGGGCGGGGCAATTCAGCCTCCGGCAAAGACATTTGGAAACCACAGCAACAGGCCCCTTGCCCAGAAGATCAGCACGAACAGCCAGCAAGCCAAGACCAAGTTTACCGATCAAGGAGAACGGGAGAACTCCAGCCCTAGGGGAATACTGCACATAGAATTCATGGCTTTTTTTTACGATTCATTAGTTCATCAAAATTAATTTTTGTTGACTGTTTTTTTTTATTTTATTTTTCTTTTTCCCTTTTTCAACCAAAATCTTATCAATCCCTTTTTAAAAAAAAAAACAAACATTTTTTATTTTTCATTTTTAGAGTCATATTTTATCCCTTCATAGTAGTTACCCTTATTTTTGGCATATATATATATATATATAAGTTGTTCTCTCTTTAAAATTTTGAGATACAGTTTCTTCTAACAGATCAAAATATACCCTAAATCACTAGTGTATGGCTTTGTTCTAGTCTCCTGCCTGATCACATTCTCTCCATTTTTCCTTTTTTTTTTCCTTAAATCTTCTTTCTTTTTTCAAACAACTTCTTATCTTATCAAGTCCTTTTATAAAATCTTTTATAATTTTCATCTTTACAGTCATCTTCCATCCCTTCATTGTATCAACCCTTATTTTGTACATATATGTCTTTTTCCTTTAAAATTTTAGGAGGCACTTTTTTCTAACAGACCAAAATACGCCCAAAATCTAGTGTGTGGCACTGATCTATGCACTAGCCTGATCATATTTGATCATATTCTGCTTTTTTTGTATTGTTCTGTTTTTGTTTCTATCTTTTCTTTCTTTCTTTTTTTTCTTTTCTCTTTCTTTTTTCTTTCTTTCTTTCTTTTCCCCTGGTTTCAGGTCTTTTCTGATTTGTATACAGTATATTTGCTGGGGACGATGTAAACCTGTTAGCATTTTGTTCTCTCATTCATCTATTCTCCTCTGGACAAAATGACAAGACGAAAAAAATCACCTCAGCAAAAAGAACAAGAGGTAGTACCATCAGCCAGGGACCTACTCAATACGGACATTAGTACAATGTCGAACCTAGAGTTCAGAATCATGACTTTAAAGATACTGGCTGGGCTTGAAAAAAGCGTGGAAGTTATTACAGAAACCCTTTCTGGAGAAATAAAAGAACTAAAATCTAACCAAGTTGAAATGAAAAAGGCTATTGATGAGGTGCAATCCAAAATGGGGGCACTAACTGCTAGGATAAATGAGGCAGAAGAGAGAATCAGCGATATAGAAGACCAAATGATGGAAAATAAAGAGGCTGAGAAAAAGAGAGAGAAACAACTACAGGATCACGAGGGCAGAATTCGAGAGATAAGCGATACGATAAGACGAAACAACATTAGAATAATTGGGATCCCAGAAGAAGAAGA
>NW_027397064.1:34558684-34603787 GCF_003265705.2 Callorhinus ursinus | reverse complement strand
TAACCAAAGAGGCAAAGGATCTGTACTCAGAAAACTATAAAATACTCATTAAAGAAATTGAAGAAGACACAAAGAAATGGAAAAACGTTCCATGCTCATGGATTGGGAGAACCAACATTGTGAAGATGTCAATGCTACCTAGAGCAATCTACACATTCAATGCAATCCCCATCAAAATACCATCCACTTTTTTCAAAGAAATGGAACGAACAATCCTAAAATTTGTATGGAACCAGAAGAGACCCCGAATAGCCAGAGGAATCTTGAAAAAGAAAAGCAAAGCTGGCGGCATCACAATTCCGGACTTCCAGCTCTATTACAAAGCTGTCATCATCAAGACAGTATGGTACTGGCACAAAAACAGACACATAGATCAATGGAACAGAATAGAGAGCCCAGAAATGGACCTTCAACGCTATGGTCAACTTATCTTTGACAAAGCAGGAAAGAATGTCCAATGGAGAAAAGATAGTCTCTTCAACAAATGGTGTTGGGAAAATTGGACAGCCACATGCAGAAGAATGAAACGGGACCATTTCCTTACACCACACACAAAAATAGACTCCAAATGGTTGAAAGACCTAAACGTGAGACAGGAGTCCATCAAAATCCTAAAGGAGAACACAGGTAGCAACCTCTTCAACCTCAGCCACAGCAACTTCTTCCTAGAAACATCGCCAAAGGCACGGGAAGCCAGGGCAAAAATGAACTATTGGGATTTCATCAAGATAAAAAGCTTTTGCACACAAAACCAAAAGACAACAGAGAGAATGGGAGAAAATATTTGCAAATGAGAGATCAGATAAAGGGCTAGTATCCAAAATCTATAACGAACTTATCAAACTCAACACCCAAAGAACAAATAATCCAATCAAGAAATGGGCAGAAGACATGAACAGACATTTTTCCAAAGAAGACATTCAAATGGCCAACAGGCACATGAAAAAGTGCTCAACATCGCTCGGCATCAGGGAAATCCAAATCAAAACCTCAATGAGATACCACCTCACACCAGTCAGAATGGCTAAAATTACCAAGTCAGGGAACGACAGATGTTGGCGGGGATGTGGAGAAAGGGGAACCCTCCTACACTGTTGGTGGGAATGCAAGCTGGTGCAACCCCTCTGGAAAACAGTATGGAGGTTCCTCAAACAGTTGAAATTAGAGCTACCGTTCGATCCAGCAATTGCACTACTGGGTATTTACCACAAAGATACAAATGTAGGGACCCGAAGGGGTACGTGCACCCCAATGTTTAGAGCAGCAATGTCCACAATAGCCAAACTGTGGAAAGAGCCAAGATGTCCATCGACAGATGAATGGATAAAGAAGATGTGGTATATATACACAATGGAATATTATGCAGCCATCAAAAGGAATGAGATCTTGCCATTTGCAACGACGTGGGTGGAACTGGAGAGTGTTATGCTGAGTGAAATAAGTCAATCAGAGAAAGACATGTATCATATGACCTCACTGATATGAGGAATTCTTAATTTCAGGAAACAAACTGAGTGTTACTGGAGAGGTTGGGGGTGGGAGGGATGGGGTGGCTGGGTGATAGACATTGGGGAGGGTATGTGCTACGGTGAGCGCTGTGAGTTGTGCAAGACTGTTGAATCAAAGATCTGTACTTCTGAAACAAATAACGCAACATATTTTAAGAAAAAAGAAAAAGAAGAAGATAACAGGAGAGGAAGAATGAAGGGGAGTAAGTCAGAGGGGGAGATGAACCATGAGAGATGATGGACTCTGAAAAACAAACTGAGGGTTCTAGAGGGGAGGAGGGTAGGGGGATGGGTTAGCCTGGTGATGGGTATTGAGGAGGGCACGTTCTGCAGGGAGCACTGGGTGTTATGAACAAACAATGAATCATGGAACACTGCATCAAAAACTAATGATGTAATGTATGGTGATTAACATAACAATAAAAAATTAAAAAATAAAAAAAAAGAATGACTTATAAAGAAATTCATTATCCAGTCATTTCTACCATTTTAAGAGTTCAGTGTATTATAATTTATGATAATACACATAGAATCATGAAATGCATGAGTCAAAATTATCTTGAAGATCATCTAATCTGCCCCACAAATTTTATGGTTCAGAAAACTGAATCCTAGAACTGTTAAAAGTCATTTATCCAGGATCACATATCTTAAGAGAGCTGAAGAAGGCAAAAAACAAAGATTTCTTTATTCCTACTCTAGGACTCTTTCCTTTATAGCCTCTTGTATCTGATATTCATAAAATATAGAACTTCAATAAATCTAAAATTGTCTAGACACATTACATAGACTAATACATATTTATATGGAATGTTAAAAATATAAACATGTTTAACTATATTACAAATCTACAGTAATCAATATAATATGATACTGACATAAAAACAGACACATACATCAATAGAACATAATAGAAAGCCCAGAAATAAACTCATGCATATACAGGTGATTAATTTTTGACAAAAGAGCCAAGAACATAGAAGAGGGAAAAAACAGTCTCTTCAATAAATGGTTTCTGGAAAACTGGATAGCCACATGCCAAAGAATGAAACTGGACTCCTATCCTACAACACCACAAAAATCAACTCAAAATTTATTAAAGACTTGAATGTAAGTGATAAAACTCCTAGAAGAAAACATAAAGGGTTAGATCCTTCACACTGGTCTTGGCAATAATTTTTTGGGGTTTGACACCAAAAGCAAAGAGAACAAAAGTAAAAACAAACAAGTGGGACTACATCAAACTAAAAAGCTTCTGCACAGAAAGGGAAATGATTAACAAAATGAAAAAGAATCTACTGCATGGGAGAAAATATTTGCAAATCATATATCTGATAAAGAGTTAATACTCAAAATATATAAAGAATTCATACAACCCAACAGCAAAACAACCAAACAATCTAATTTAAAAATAAGCAGAGGATATGACTATACTTTTTTCCCAAGGAAGAAATACAGAGGGCCAACAGCTACATGAAATGGTGCTGAACATCATTAATTATTAGAGAAATACAAATCAAACCATGATGAGATATCACCTCACATCTGTTACAATGGCTATTATCAAAAAGACAAGAAATAACAAGTATTGGCAAGGATGAGGAGAAAAGGGAACTCTTGTGCCCTGTTGGTGGGAATGTAAATTGGTACAGCCACTGTGGAAAACAGAATGGAAGTTCCTCAAACAGTAAAAATAAAATTACCATATGATCCAGCAATTCCCCTTCTGGATATTTATTTAAAGGAAATGAAAATACTAACTCAAAAAGATATCTGCACTCCCATGTTCATTGTAGCATTATTTACAATAACCAAGACATGAAGACAACCTAAGTGTCTATCCATGGATGAACAGATAAAGAAAATGTGATACACACACACACACACACACACACACACACACACACACACACACACAGAGACGTGGAAATCTTGCCATATGTGACAACAATGATGGACCTTGAGGGTATTAATGCTAAGTGAAACAAGTCAGACAGAGAAAGACAAATACTGCATGATCTCACTTATATGTGAGAAAAAAGAAAAAAAGAAAAAGAAAAAAAATAACCAAAACTCATGGATACAGAGAACAGACTGGTGGTTGCCAGAAGTCGGGGTGGGGGATGGACAAAATGGGTGAAGGGAGTCAAAAGGTACAAACTTCTAGTTATAAAATAAACAAGTCAGGGGGATATGACTTACAGCATGGTGACTATAGTTAATAATACTGTATCATATATTCTAATGTTTCTAAGAGAATAGATCTTAAAAGTTCTCATCACAAGAAAAAACTCTGTAACTATGTATGGTGATGGATGCTAACTAGACTTACTGTGGTGATCATTTTGCAATTTATACAAATATCAAGTCATTATGCTATACACCTGAAACTAGTATACTGTCACGTGTCAATTATAACTCAATAAAAAACTGAAATATTTCCTTAACAAATAATCTATTTTTATAAAGCAAATTAAACTATTTTCATCCCAAACATCTTACTTAAATGAGTTAATTGCTGTCTTCACAGCGTACTTTTACTATGTTTCCAATGTGAAAAACCTGAAGTAGTGAGGATTACACTGAACTTGCTTGCACTGCAATTCTGTGACTTGCCCAAAATAACAGTAGCTAATCGAAGTTCAAACTAGAATCCAAATCTCCTGACTTTTGTCCAAGAGTCCATGACTAAATATAACCACATTATCTACTTTTGCTTATTTGCAGAAATTTTTCATACAAGATACTGATATTACTATCTACAGACTTCATTTAAAAAGAGAAGTCCTGATGTCATCAAAATGTTGAAAGTACATTTTTGAAACGAAAGGACTTTTTTTTTCAAATTTACCATCTACAAAAAGCCTATAATTTCACCTCTGTATTTTCCTATCCAAGGAAAGTTAGAGACACTTCTACATGGAAAATCAAGTAACCTTGAGAAGGGTAAATTGTTCGTATAGTTAAGAGTGGCATTGAAAACTGTGTGGAAGAACTGTGTACAAAATCCAACTAACACATTGTCCTTGTGTGATGGATATCACTACAGCTTTTAAAATTATGATGTAGTCTTTTATTAATGAATTTGCAGTATTAAAAAAATATTGTTGCTATTCTGTCGGCAGTGTGCATTCCTTGCATTATTAATCTCTCTAACCCCTCCATGTCCTTACTATTTAGTTATAAAAACACTTGAACAAATAATAGAGCCCAATAAAATCTTTCATTGCAGAGTCTAAGAAAAATGCTACATGAGGTCCAAGACAAGAATAAAAGCATTTCCTATATTCCAAGGAAAACAGCATTCAGATTAAAGCCAATTCACAGTGAGGTGGTTTTATAGGGCTTTGTTTTTTACTTCAACTTGGCCTTCTCAAGAGCTTGTGAAGGTTACGATGCTTATTCACAAGAGACTCTTCATTATAAATGGAGAGATATGTCAGGACCAACAAAGCAATCTGCAAATTATTAGGCATTATATTCAGCCACATAGTTATAATGTACAGCCCTCAGAAATGTTAAGGATGCATAGTGTATTCAAATGAAATGATTAAATAAATCATTTACTAGCTTAACATTGATTTCACAGTATACTTATTTTTTCAACTTAAACTTTCTTAACTCTTGAAAACCTCAAAAGTGTAACACCTGGCTATAAGCAATCACCAAACTCATTTAATTAAAATCAAATGTATTTAAATTTATTTATTCAACATTTATCAGATCTCTTATTTCTCAATCCAGTGTATTCATTGTTCTTTACCACTGGTCACAGAAATCTATTCCAGGAATTCTAAATAAGGCTGATTAATTAAAAGGAGGCCAAGAAACAGACTGAGTCAAAACGTTTGCATTGTGTTCA
The DNA here is from genome assembly GCF_003265705.2 of Callorhinus ursinus. Taxonomy (NCBI): domain Eukaryota; kingdom Metazoa; phylum Chordata; class Mammalia; order Carnivora; family Otariidae; genus Callorhinus; species Callorhinus ursinus. Next base: position 34,598,417 of record NW_027397064.1, on the reverse strand, counting down.
GTAGAAAATTTCATGTCATCATGAATTCTCTACAAAATGAGTCCTTCTTAATAATTATGCATCCATGAAAACAGGCTAGAACAATGGGCACACAGGAAGACCTTTCTGGCAGCTGACAATGGGAAAGCCTAGTCACCAATAATAGCTGAGTAATTCCACACTTGAAAAACCTGAATATTTACACTTGAAATTTGATTGCCTTAAGTTTTCGGTTAAAAGAAGGAATAGCTTGAAAACTCACATTCAAAAATTTTGTCTATGCTAATTATATCATATAGATTGATAAAGTAAAATCAGAGAATCCATAGTTCACAAACTAATAAACAAAGCAAGTACATCATTACTATCAAGAGGGTGTTGAGGGTTAAGTAGCAATTGCCTGTCCATGAGCATCATAGCACAAAGCTAACCTCTACACATGTTTACTATCATAGGGCAGTGGTTTGTTTCTGAAAATCACAAAGATTCCATGGAGTTATGCCCAGAAAAAGTTTTTTATTCATTCATTTAAAAATGTTATTCATTGGGTGTCTGTCATATTATGGACTATCTGGGCTCCAAAGAGATGGTGAGAACAAAAAAGACAAGATCTCTGCTCTCATTAGCCTAGGGTGAGTAACAAAAAGACGTATGGCTTCAAAGGACTTTGCATTTGGTCTTCTACCCTGTGAAGTAGGCAGGGTAGCTATTTCTAATCCTGGCTGACCCATAGGAATCCAAAATCTTGGCAAGATAAACCACTTGTTCTCCAACTCCATTATTATGTGGAGCAACTTTTACTTGAACAAAATTCATCCATCTCTGAGTTCAAGATTATCGTATATGCCCCTGTAGCTTACCAAGATTAAAACTAGATGATCTATAAATGTGCTTACTGATCAAAGAACCCATAAAATTTAAGAACTAGATAGGAATTTACTTATAGAATACTCCTGTTAGGGGCACCTGGGTGGCTCAGTCGTTAAGTGTCTGCCTTCAGTTCGGGTCATGATCCCAGGGTCCTGGGTTCGAGCCCTGCATTGGGCTCCCTGCTCCGTGGGAAGTCGGCTTCTCCCTCTTCCACACTCCTTGCTTGTATTCCCTCTCTCACTGTCTCTTTCTGTCAAATAAATAAAATCTTAAAAAAAAATACTCCTGTTATTTTACAGATGAGGAAACTGAGGACCAAGAATCTAATCAAACCACAAAGCTATTTGGAAGTAAAATTAGTATGGGAAGCAAGGTCTCCAGAAAGTATCAGTGATCTTTTCAGGTACTTCATTGTACCCTGAAGTGTCATGCTTTCATAGATATCAGAATGTTTTCTAAGACCACAAGATATTACCCATGTCCTCTCTGGAAAAAAATATTGTTTTTCATAAAGCCTAAAATAGCCTAGAACCTCCTTTGAAAAGCAGATGAAAATAAAATTAAACCTGCATATAAATGGGGGTAATGTGTTTCCCTAGTTAAGAAAAAAAAATAACCAATGGCAAAATCATTTCACATGAATTGAGAGGAATAAAATATTATTCAAGTTTCAATTATCTATAAAGAACAGCCATTCCCTAAAACAGCACCTTTGAGGAAATTCTTTATGCTCTTTGTTTATACATTTTTCTTAGACTTAATGTCTGACAAGTGATCATTTCATTATCATAAGGTGCCTCTTGTCTTTTCCAGAGTTGATTCCTCTTTTATTTGTGCTTAACAGTAGCAATAGCATTCTTATGATTTATTTCATGTACTTACATGTACCTCTGTTTTCTAGCCCGAAGTGGCTTTGTGGCTGGATTTCCTGACTGCATCTGAGTTTCCCAAACATTTTGCTCTTGGTAAGAGACCATGTACATTTGCTGAAATGCATATCACATCTGTTTGTCTTGTTTTCTCCTGGTGGTAAATGAAGAATTTGTATGTCTTCCCAAACCAAGGGGAGAGGAGATTCATGGTTATGTACACACAGGTTTATGGTCCAAGGAACTTTCACCTACATAGTAATATTTTGGTTGGGGGAAGGTCCCTGTTCATAGCTCTTGCTTCTGCCTGGACCTATTGCCAATCTGTACAGATATCAATCTACTTACCTGCAAGGAATGGAAACTACTCAGGATTTTATTTAAATTCCACAGTGGTTCAGAGCATAGATATGAAAACAAGACAACCTGAGTTTGAATCCCAACCCATGTAACTTTGTACAAAATGCTTTATTTTTTGTATTTCAGTTATCACATCTTTAAAAATCTAGATATCAATTGTTCCTGCTTGTTTTGGTAATGAAATAACTCAAGTAAAGATTAAATTATATTTAATTTGGGGCTTAGAAACAGTATATATCACACAGTAATATAGTAAAGCAAGTTAGCCATTAGATTCAGTTCTTATCTTTTAATCTGAAAAGCACTGATTGTCACAGGGTTTCTTTCATACACCCATGGTTATATGCCTTATTCTTCATTTGCAGTAATAGTTTACAACCTCCAGGATCATCTACACTCTCTAAACTACACATAAAGGGAATAATATCTGGGAAATAAAAAGAGCTATCTATTATTACTTGGTAGAGAAGAATACCTTCTTCTCTACCAAGTAGGATTTCCTTCTACTGCTGTCTCCCCACAATTGGAAAGAAGCATGGCATTCTTCACTATCAGACAAGTATGGTGAAACTTAGGCAAGAGAGGTTAATAGCAACAGTAAACTTTACCTAATCTTTACTACGTGCTAGATGCCAGTGCAAGCGCTTAACTCACTATCATATTATGGGACCAATAGTGTAGCATTCCCATTTTATAAACAAAGAGTAAGAAGCAAAGCATCTTAACTAGAGTCACAAAGTTGGAAATCAGGAGAGCCAGCATTTGAACCTACGTATCTCATATTCATAGTCTGGCTTTTCATTGCTCTATTATACAACCTCTCACTGTAAAAGGTCTCAGTAGGGCAAATCTAGGATAATATAAACTTTTAAGAGAGCTACCAGAGGATCCCTATCAATTCCATATTCCAACTGCTCCCAAGTCCTTTCAGCATCCAGATATGAGAGTGCCTAGCCTTTAGATACCCTAGAGCCCATCCTTCAAGCCACCCTGAATGATCCAAGATGAGCAGAGGAGCTACCCCTACCAATCCATGGCCAACTTGCAGATTCATGAGCAAAATAAATGTTGCCATTGTTTTAAGACATAAAGTTTTGGAGTCATTTGTCGTATCACCAAAGTAACCACAACAAAGCCTCATCTGGGAGCAATGAATTTATATTAGGAAAAGATGCAATCAATAGTAATGTGAACAGGTATCTACTTCCAGGATTATCCTTACTGAAGACCACTGGGACAGTGAAGAACTTTAGTCCAGAGACAACTACATAAATGAAGAAACAACAAAGTCTATTCCCCACCTTCCTCATCTCCAGGAGATAAATGAAAACATACCAGGCAAAATAAATAAGAGACACTGAAATGGGGTTATAGAATAATAACGATTTGGTGGGAGAAAAGGAGAAAGGTAACTGTTAGAAACAATAATTATTTTAAAGACTCACTTTAATAAGCATTATGTCAGTTATATATATATAATACTTTATATGTTGTATTAATTATATCATTATAATGTATTTTGTATATAATATTAATAGCCAATCCTATGAGGAAGGTATTATTATTATTATAATGATGATGATGACTGTTTTACAGATAAGAAAACAGATAATGTTCAGAGCTCTTTAGCAGTCTGCTTAAAGTCACATGGCTACAGATCAAAGTCAGGTCCATCAGATTCTGAGACTAATAGAAAACTGTTTTCTTCCACCTGGAATTCTGGATTTTTCTGCTACATTATGATAAATGCAACTCTTCCCCCTCCTCAATACAATAAAGTTGCTGGAACTCTTCATGCTCTGACCTGAGATACAGGAAGAGAAATATACAGCAAACTTTAAAATGTAATATTTCTATTTTTCAAGAGAGAGAGAGAGAACAGTCTTTACAGCACCATGTAAAGCACTGGCTAATGGCAGGTGGCATGAGGGACAAGGTGGAATGAAGAGAACATTAACAATTTACTATAAACGGTTTTTCAATTGAAGAAAAAAAAGAAATGTGCCAGAAGGCTGTGGATCAGAGGTCAACACCTGCTCTCCCCTCTGTGTGTCCATAGATTTTGACATCTCATCTGCTGGGAAATCATATGCACTCAGATGCCAGCCAAGCCAGTGAGCACCAGGGCCTTTCTACCAGCGACTGCCAGGTCTTAGCCTCCTAAATGCCACTCAGCAGCATCGTGTCCCACAAAAAGACTCATACAACTCCTTACACTGTGGCAAAATAAAGGCTGAGTATGACTTTACTTGGGGAGCAAATGGCTTGATGCCTCATTGGTGCATTTCAAAAGTGACATGTATTGCTTCATTGCTAACATACATTCACGGAAATCTTAGGCAATGTAGGAAGAAAGGTCCCTTTGTAAAATGCTTAAATATTCAGCAAATAATGAGTACTTACCCTGTCTAGGAGCTGGTGTTTATTGATGAAAACTGGCTTGGAATTCCAGTTTGCACTGGATGACTTCCTTTTATCCAAAGTCCTAGATGAACAACAACAAACTTTCTTATTTCCTCCACAGGACTGCAATAGAGAATTTTCTAGTCTCTACTTCATTGATAGGAAGTCCTATCTAATACCAGCCTTATCTTAGTAGTTCAAGCTCATGGCCTATCCTGCTCTTCCCGAACAGAAATTAAAACTGTAGGTCATAAACTTTAAGACTTATATCTGGTTCCTATACTCCAGTGAATATTTTGGCATTAATCCCTCACTGACTTTGGGTTAACTCTTATTTCACACTACTGTAAATTTTTTCATCTTGATTTTGAGCTCAATTAATTTATTTTAAATTTTATTTAATTATTTAATAACATTATTAAAATAACTTTTGTAAGCATTCAGAAAGAAATTTTGTACATTAGCTTAGGCTGCCTCAAGAGGGAGGATATATGGGAGCTCTCTGTACTTTTTCTTTTTTTGCAACTATTATATAAATCTAAAATTATTTCAAAATTAAAAATTAAAAACATTTACATTTCTGTTCTTCTGGATTCCCTGTGATAAGAAAAGATCGTACAGTTTGGGATTAAGCAGTCTCAAGCTTGGTTTCACCCTTTATTAGTTATGTGATGGGGCAAGTCATTTAACTTCAACTTTCTCTGTTGAATGGACAACGTATTTCATGGGCCTATTACAAGTATAAAGTTAGGCAAGATGTATGAGTTCAACATATATCATTTCTTCTAGCTCCACCTCTTATTCAAGAAGATTCACAAACTGAAAATCACTATCATGTGATGTTTAACCAACTTTCTTATTATCAATAGTTGTTTGCTGAGCTTAGACATACTGAAAATCTGAAGCTAATTCTCATAATGTAAGATGCATACGGTCAGTTTTAGAACAATCAATAAAGAAATAATTCAAAATATATACTAAAAACATTTAAAAAATCAAAATGCCATATTAGAAAATATTCATTTCCATAAAAGGAAGCAACAAAGGAGGAACGAGGAAACAAAAAAGATATGAGACATACAAAAAAACAAAAAATAAAATGGCAAACATAAATCCATCCTATCGATATTAACATAAATATAAATAGATTAAACAATCTAATCAAAAGGCAAAGTTTGTCAGACAGGATTTTAAAAAACATATGATCAAACTATATGCTGTCCACAGGAAATAGAGTTTATATTCAAAGATACAAATAGAATGAAAGTAAAGTGATGGAAAAGATATATCATGAATTCACAAGAAAGCTGGAGTGACCATACTAATATAAGACACAATATACTTTAAAACAAAATATATTAGAGATAAAAAACATTTTTAATGATAAAGGGTCAGTCCAATTATAAACATATATTCACCTAATAACAGAGCACCAAAATATATGCAGCAAAAACTAATCAAAATTAATGAAGAAATAGATAATTCAAAAATAAAAGGTTGGAGACTTCAAAGCACTTCATTCAATAATTGATAGAATAACTAGGCAGAAGATCAACAAGAAAATATAAGACGAGGACAACCCTGTAAGACAACTAGGCCTAAGAGACATCTAAAAAACACTCTACCCAACAGCAATAGAATATACATTCTTCTCAAGGGTCATGGCACATTCTCCAGGATAGATAATTTAGTAGGACATAAAATAAATTTAATAAATTTTAAACTTTAAAACTTCTACAAAGAATTTCCCCAATCACAATGGAATGGAATTTAAAAATCAATAACAAAAAAATTTGGGAAGCTCACAATTATGTAGAAATTAAACATATCTTAAATAATGAATGGATCAAAGAAATAAAAGGGGAAATCATGAAATACTTTGAAATGAATAGGAGTGAATAGGAATAAAGACTCTACATACCAAAACTTATATAATGAAGCTAAACAGTGCTTAGAGGAAAATTTGTAGCTTTAAATGCCTATATTAATAAAGAAGAAATACATCGAATCAATAACCTAACCTTCCATCTAAGACAATGGAAAAGAACAGCAAATTAAACCTAAAGCAGATAGAAGAAAGGAAGTAATAAAAATTACAGTGAACATTAATGAAATAGAAAATAGGAAAACAATAGAGAAAATTATTGAAACTAAAACCTGGCTTTCTGAAAGGTTAACCAAATTGACAAACACTTAGCTAGATTGACCAAGATAAAAAGGGAGATGACTCAATTTACTGTTATCAAAAATAAAAGACATTGCTGGAGAGGACTTAAGATGGTTGAGAAGCGGGAGAACCTGGGGCTTTCCTCGTCCCTTGAAAACAGCTGTATTGAAGTCAGATCACTTGCAACACCCAGGAAACTGATCTGAGAATTTGTAAAAGGATTTCTACAGTTGGAGGGACACAATGTGGCAGGTGCAAGGCTTTTATTTTTTTAAAGGTTTATTTATTTATTTGAGAGAGAGCATGTGTGTGAGCAGGGGAAGGGGCAAAGGGAGAGGGAGGGATTCTTCAAACAGACTCCCCACTGAGCTTGGAGCTGGAGGTGGGGCTCAATCCCAGGACCCTAAGATCATGACCTGAGCCAAAACCAAGAGTTGGCCACTTAACCAACTGAGCCATGCAGACACCTCAAGGGCAAGACTTTTTTTTTTAACAAACAAATCAAAGCAACGTAGATAAAGGTCCAAACACTCCCCGCTGCAAGCAAGGAGGAACTCTGCAGAGAATGAGCCACCAGGAAAGAGCAGTCAAAATGCAACAGGAGAGTGCACACAGCATACACCAGAAATACTTCCTGATGTGCCAGGCCATGGACAGTCTATGACCTCTTTTTAATATAGCATTACTGTAAAGTGCAGGAAATATAAGCTTTCATAAGGCACAAAAGATAGAAACTTAGCCCAAATGACAAGATGGAGAAATTCTCCCCAAAAGAAAAGTCATGAAGGTATCACAGCCAGGGACTTGTTCAAAGCAGATATAAGCAATATATCTGAACAAGAATTTAGATGAACAGTTATAAAAACTACTAGCTGGACTTGAAAAAAGCACAGAAGACTCAAGGGAAACCCTTGTTACAGAGATAAAAAACCTAAATACTAGAGAGGCTGAAATGAAAAATGCTATAACTGAGATGCAAAGCAGACTGCATATAATCACCAAGAGGATAGAAGAGGAAGAAGAGAGGATAGGTGATATAGAAGATAAAATTATGGAAAATAATGAAGCTCAAAAGAAGGAAAAAAAAACTACAGATCACGAAGGTGGACTTAAGGAACTCAGTGATTCCAAAAAGCAAAATAATATCCTTATCACAGGAGTCCCAGAAAAACGGAAGAAAAAAAAGGGAGGGCAGAAAGTCTGAACAAATTATAGCTGGGAATTTCCCTAATCTGGGGAAGGAAACAGGCATTCAAGTACAAGAGGCACAGAGAACTCCCATCAAAATCAACAAAAATAGGTCAACGCCACAACATACTATAGTGAAAGTTGCAAAATACAAAGATAAAGAGAGAAGGCTGAAAGTAGCTCAGCAGAAAAAGTCCTTAACCTATAAGAGTAGACACATAAGGCTGTCAGCAGAACTGTTCACAGAGACATGGCAGGCCAGAAAGGCCTGGCATGATATATTCAAAATGCTAAATGGGAAAAATATGCAGCCAAGGATACTTTAACCAGCAAGGCTGTCATTTAGAATAGGAGGAGACGTAAAGAGTTCCCGAAAAAAACAAAAGGAGTTCATGAACACTGAACCACTCCTGCAAGAAATATTAAAGGGGACCCTTCGAGCAAAAAAGAGACCAAAAGTAACAAAGACCAGAAATAACAGAGACAATCCACAGGAATAGCAACTTTACATGTAACACAATGGCACTAAATTCTTATTTTTCAATAATTATTCTAAATGTGATTGGATTCATGCTCCAATCAAAAGACATATGGAAACAGAATGGATTAAAAAAAAATACCCATCAATATGCTGCTTACAAGAGACTCATTTTTAGACTCATTTTAGACCCAAAGCCACCTCCAAATTGAAAGTGAGGGGGTGGAAAATAACTTATCATGCTAATGGATATCAAAAGAAAGCTGGGGTGGCAATCCATAAGGATATCAGACAAATTAGATTTTAAACCGAAGACTATAATAGGAGATGAAGATGGACACCACATCATAATTAAAGGGTCAATCCAATAAGAAGATCTAACAATTGTAAATATTTATGCCCCTAACATGGGAGCAGCCAATTATATAAGCCAATTAATAGCAAAATCAGGGCACCTGGGTGGCTCAGTCGTTGAGTGTCTGCTTTCAGCTCAGGTCATGATCCCAGGGTCCTGGGACTGAGCCCTGCATCAGGCTCCCTGCTCAGCAGGAAACCTGCTTCTCCCTCTCCCACTCCCCCTGCTTGTATTCCTGCTCTTGCTATCTCTCTCTCTGTCAAATAAATAAATAAAATCTTTAAAAAAATAGCAAAATCAAAGAAACACATCGATAATAATACAATAATAGTAGGGGACTTTAACACCCCCCCCCTCACTGCAATGGACACATCATCTAAGCAGATCAACAAGGAAATAAGTGCTTTGGATGACACACTGGACCAGATAGACTTCACAGATATATTCAGAACATTCCATCCCAAAGCAACAGAAAACACATTCTTCTCGAGTGCACATGGAACATTCTCCAGAATCGATCTCACACTTGGTCACAAATCAGGTCTCAACCAGTACCAAAATATTGGAATCATTCTCTGCATATTTTCGGACAATAATGCTTTGAAACTTGAACTCAATCACAAGAGAAAAGTTGGAAAGAACTCAAATATATGGAGGCTACAAAGCATCCTAATAAAGAATGAATGAGTCAACTAGGAAATTAAAGAATTAAAAAAAATTCATGGAAACAAATGAAAATGAAACAACTGTTCAAAATCTTTGGATGCAGCAAAGGCGGTCCTAAGAGGGAAGTATTTAGCAATACAAGCCTTTCTCAAGAAACAAGAAAGGTCTCAAATATACAACCTAACCTTACACCTAAAGGAGCTGGAAAAAGAACAGGGAATAAAGCCTAAACCCAGCAGCAGAAGAAAAACAATAAAGATTAGAGCAGAAATCAATGAAATAGAAACCAAAAGAACAGCACAACAGATCAATGAAACTAGGAGCTGGTTCATTGAAAGAATTAATAAGATTTATAAACCCCTGGCCAGACTTATCAAAAAGAAAAAAGAAATGACCCAAATAAAATCATGAATGAAAGAGGAGAGATCACAACCAACACCAAAGAAATACAATTATAAGAACATATTTTATAAGCAATAATTAAGTAAAAAATTAGACAATCTGGAAGAAATGGATGCATTCCTAGAGACATATAAACTACCAAAACAGAAAACAGGAAGAAACAGAAAATCTGAACAGACCCATAACCAGCAAGGAAATTGAAGCAATAATAAAAAATCTCCTAACAAACAAGAGCCCAGGGATGGATGGCTTCCCAGGGGAATTCTCCCAAACATTTAAAGAAGAATTAACACCTATTTTTCTGAAGTTGTTTCAAAAAATAGAAATGGAAGGAAAACTTCCAAACTCTGAGGCCAGCATTACCTTGATCCCAAAACCAAAGATCTCACCAAAAAGGAGAATCACAGACCAATATCCCTGGTGAACATGGATGCAAAAATTCTCACCAAGATACTAGCCAGTAGGATAAGACAGTACATTAAAAGGATTATTCACCACGACCAAGTGGGATTTATTCCTGGGCTGCAAGGGTGGTTCAACACTCACAAATCAATCAATGTGATACACTACATAAACAAAAGAAAGGACAAGAAACATAGGATCCTCTCAATAGATGCTGAAAAAGCATTTGACAAAGTACAGCACCCATTCTTGATCAAAACTCTTCATAGTGTAGGAATAGAGGGAACATACCTCAATATCATAAAAGCCATCTATGAAAAACCCACAGTGAATATCATTCTTAATGGGGAAAAACCAAGAGCTTTTCCCCTAAGGTCAGGAACATGGCAGGGATGTCCACTATCAGCACTGCTGTTCAACATAGTAGTAGAAGTCCCAGCCTCAGCAATCAGACAACAAAAAGAAATAAAAGGCATCCGAATTGGCAAAGAAGTCAAACTCTCACTCTTTGTAGATGACATGATACTCTATGTGGAAAACCCAAAAGACTCCACCCCAAAATTGCTAAAACTCATACAGCAATCCAGCAATGTGGCAGGATATAAAATCGATGCACAGAAATCAGCTGCATTTTTATACACAAACAATGAGATAGAAGAAAGAGAAATTAAGGAGTCACTGCCATTTACAATTGCACCCACAACCACAAGATACCTAGGAATAAACCTAACCAAAGAGGCAAAGGATCTGTACTCAGAAAACTATAGAACACTAATGAAAGAAATTGAGGAAGATACAAAGAAATGGAAAAACATTCCATGCCCATGGATTGGAAGAATAAACATTGTTAAAATGTCTATGCTACCTAGAGCTATCTTGAATACACTGAATGCAATTCCTATCAAAATACCAACTTTTTCATAGAGCTGGAACAAATAATCCTAAAATTTGTATGGAACCAAAAAAGACCCTGAATAGCCAAGAAAAACAAGTTTTTTTCTTGGAAACAAACAAACAAAACTGGTGGCATCAAAATTCCAGACTTCAAGCTCTATTACAAAGATGTAATCATCAAGACAGAATGGTACTGGCACAAAAGCAGACACATAGATCAATGGAACAGAATAGAGAACCCAGAAATGGACCCTCAATTCTATGGTCAAATAATCTTCAACAAAGCAGTTAAGAATCTCCAATGGAAAAAAGACAGTCTCTTCAACAAATGGTGTTGGGAAAACTGGACAGCCACATGCAGAAGAATGAAACTGGACCATTTCCTTACACCATACACAAAAATAGACTCAAAATGGATGAAGGACCTAAATGTGAGACAGGAATCCATCAAAATCCTTGAGGAAAACACAGGAGCAACCTCTTCAACTTCGGCTGCAGCAACTTCTTGCTAGACACGTTTCCAAAGGCAAGAGAAACAAAAGCAAAAATGAACTACTGGGACTGCATCAAGATAAAAAGTTTTTGCACAGCAAAGGAAACAGTCAACAAAACCGAAAGACAACCGACAGAATGGGAGAAGATATTTGCAAATGACATATCAGTTAAAGGGCCAGTCTTCAAAATCTATAAAGAACTTATCAAACTCAACACCCAAAGAATAAATAATCCAATCAAGAAATGGGCAGAAGACATGAACAGACATTTCTGCAAAGACATCCAAATGGCCAACACACATGAAAAAGTGCTCAACATCATTCAGCTTCAGGGAAATACAAATCAAAACCTCAATGAGATACCACCTCACACCAGTCAGAATGGCTAAAATTAACAAGACAGAAAACGACAGATGTTGGCAAGGATGCAGAGTAAGGGGAATGCTCCTACACTGTTGGTGGGAATTCAAGCTGGTGCAGCCACTCTGGAAAACAGTATGGAGGTTCCTCAAAAAGTTGAAAATAGAGCTACCCTATGACCCAGCAATTGCACTCCTGGGTATTTACCCCAAAGATACAAATGTAGTGATCCGAAGGGGTACGTGCACCCCAATGTTTATAGCAGCAATGTCCACAATAGCCAAACTATGGAAAGAGCCAAGATGTCTATCAACAGATGAATGGATAAAGAAGATGTGATATATATATATTTAAAATTTACAGAAGAATGAAAAAGCAAAATACACAAAATAACTTTGCAAAGGATAAAAGACGACTTGCACTAACTGATTTGAGGTCATTACAAATCTACATAATCAATTCAGAGCAGTATTTGCATAAAGACAGACATATAGATTAATAAAACAGAACAGTCCTGAAATAGACCCATCATTATATTGGCAACTGATTTTTAAGAAAGGTGCTTAGATAATTCATAGGGGAAATCGTGTATTTTCTAAAACTGTTTCTGGAACAACTTGACATTAACATGCAGAAAAAAACACATTCTTGCCTCACATCATTTGCAAAAAATATTTTAAAATACATCATAGACCTATTTTTAATTTTTGAGGAATCTCCATACTGTCTTCCAGACCAACTGTACCAATTTACATTTCCACTACTAGTGTACAAGGGTTTCCTTTTCTCTGCATCTTCATCAATACTTATCTCTTATCTTTTCGGTAACAGACATCCTATTAAGTATATTGGATCATTTAGTCCATTTACAAAGTAATTACTGATACGCACTTATTGCCATTTTTCCCTGTTTTATGGGGGGTTTTTGTAGTTCCTCCCTATTTCTTTCTTCTCTTGCTCTCTTCTCTCATGATTAGTTGGCTTTCTTTAGTGAAATACCTGAATTCCTTACTCTTTATTTTTTCCCTATTACTATATTTTGATTTGCGGTTACCATTGTGTTTATACATACCATCTGCATCTAACAGCTTATATTAAACTGATGTTCACTTAATTCTGGACTCATCCTTTACTCCTCTCCATGTTTCATGTTTCAGATATCTGGTATCATATTTTACATCCTTTTATTTTATGCTTCTCTCAACAGATTTTTATACAAATTATTATTTTTCTTCTTTGTGCATTCTATTGTTCTTACTCTTATTTATGGTTCTTTCCACTCAGAATCTCCCTTAACATTTCTTGAAGGGTTTGTTTAGTGGTAATGAATTCTTATAATTTTTGTCAGGGAAACTCTATATCTATCCTTCTATGCTGAATGATAGCCTTGCTGGATAGAGTATTCTTGGGTACAGATTTTTCCCTTATCAGCACTTTGAATATATTGTGCCATTCCATTCTGGCCTACAAAGTTTCTACTGAAAAATCATCTGATGGTCTTATGGGGATTCCTTTGCATGTAACTGTCTCCTTTTCTCTTTCAACTTTTAAAATTCTTTATCACTATTTTTTGCCATTTTAATTACTGTGTGTCTTAGTGTGGACCTCCTTGAGTTGAATTTGTTAGGCAATCTCTGTGCCTCCTGAATCTGGATCTCTGTTTCCTTCCCCAGACTCACTAATTTTTCAGCTATTATTGCTTCAAATACATTTTCTGCCCCTCCCTCTCTCTTCTCTTTTTGGAATCCCTATAATGGGAATGTTATTACACTTGATGATGTCGCCAAGTTCTATCTCATTATACAGTATTTGTTTGTCTCTCACTTGTTAAGCTTGATTCCCTTCCATTACTCTATCCTCCAGCTGAATTTTATATTCCTCTGCTTCCTGTAGCAGACTATTTATTCCACCTGTTATATTTTTAATTTCACTTATTGAGCTCTTTATCTCTGACATGTTTTTTCTTATCTCTTTGTCAAGGACCTCACTGATGTTCTCTACCCTTTTCTGAGATCCAGTGAGAATCTTTATATTCCTTAAATTCTCTATCAGGCATATTACTTATTCTGTTCCACTTAGATCTCCTGCTGTGATTTTGTCCTGTTCTTTCATTTGGGACATATTCCTCTATCTCCTCATTCTGTCTAACTCTCCATGTTAGTAAAGTCAACTATGTTTTCTGCTCTTGAAAGTAATGGCTTTATGAAAAAGAGGCCCTGTAATGCCCTTGAGTGCATTGTCCCCTGCTCACCAGAACATGGAACTTCAGGGGAGTCTACTATGTGTGTTGCTTGCATCCTGCTGTTGTCTGAGTCACTTTTCCTTTCAGTCCAGACATCTGCACTCTCTGCCAGTTGTGGGCTATGCTTGCTCTCTGTGGTGTTAGTGAGACCCAGGTAGGCCAGTTCTGAGGAGGTGTGACTCCGGGGTGGCTTAGGGGTGGGGTAGCAGTTTTAGTAAAATTTGCAGAGCTGCTAGTCCTAGGCCAGATCCCTGAAGCATGGCAGCTAGAGGCATGCAGCATCTCTGCATGTGGAAGTTGGGCAGGGTGCACACATGGTATAAATGGCATTAACAAAATTCATGCTGAGCCCAGGGCTGAGGCCAGCAGGCTTGAAGTGGGCAAGTCCTTAGGAAAATGCATGGGCAGGGCACACTACTAGCAGGTTAGGTATCAAGTGCCTGTATAAGGCTGCCTCCCTCAGGTGGCCCTGTATTTATCCTGGGGGGACAGTGGAGGAAAATGGCACCTGCCAGCTTTTTTGTTTCCAGAGAAGTCCCCAACATGCTCCAAAATGTTTACACAGATCTTCCTTCTATTTGCCATAGGAGTTGTACAAACTATGGCTTCTATGTTGCCTCTCTGAGGGCTACAGTCTTTTTAAGGAAAGGGACCCAGCTATCACTCACCCTCCCTGCTCACCCAGTGCTGAGCCAGCTGACTTTTAAAGCTCCAAGCTCCAAGTCTCACTGGTTATACAAACTCACAGAATTCAGCCCCTCTGGTTCTGAAAGCCAGACATTATGAGGATTCATCTTCCTCATATGGGCTCTTTGGTGTGAGGGACTATTTCTTTCCCTCTCCTCACCAGCAGCTCCCACCCTCCTACACATAGCTCCCAGCCACTTTTATGGCCTTTCTAACCTCTCAGATGCAGCTGCTTCTCTACATTTAGTTGTGTAGTTTGTTCTGTCAGTCTTTAGATCACTCTCCAGAAAATTTACACAGATACGAATAATATCTTGTTGTAAACATGGGACGGGGTGAGCTTAGTATCCTCCTACTCTACCATCTTCCTGAGCTCCCTCTATTCATTTATTAATTCTAAGAGATTTTTGGTGGAGTCTTTAGGATTTTTGATAGATATTATTTGTAAACAGAGACAATGATCCAGCTACCTACTTCTGGGTATATCCAAGAAAAACAAAGCCACTATCTTGAAGAAATATCTGCACTCCCATGTTCATTGAAGCATTATTCACAATAGTCAATATATGAAACAACCCAAGTGTCCATCAACAGATTAATGATAAAGAAAATATCATGTATATGTACAATGGAATATCATTCAGCCATAGGGGAAAAAAAAGGAAATCTTGCCATTCACAATAATATGGATGAATCTGGGGGGGGGTATAATGCTAAGTGAAATAAGCCAGACAGAAAAAGGCAAATATTATATTGTATCACTTACATGTTGAATATATATTAAAAAAATAAACCCATAGAAACAAAGAGCAGAATGGTGGTCGTCAGGAGGTGAGGAGTGGGGAAAATAGGTAAATATTGGTCAAAGAGTACAATATTTTTATTATAAAATGGATTAAGTTCTGCAGATCCAGTGTATAACATGGGGACTATAGTTAATAATACTATATAGTATATTTTACTATAGATTTGCTAAGTGAGTAGATCTTAAGCATTCTCACCAGACTCACAAAAAAAGATAACTATGTGAAGTGATGGTGCTAAATATTTCATAGCATATATATATATCATTACATTGTATACTTTAAACCTATTTTGTGAATTTTAACTCAATAATGTTGGAAAATAATTTTAATTACAAAATCTTAATATAAATACATTATTGTAAAAGGTAATAATGACTGAAACACACACACACACACACACACACACACACACACACATCACAGACCTAAATACAAAAGCTGAAACTTTAGCTTTTGCACAGCAAAGGAAACCATCAAGAAAACAAACAAACAAAAAACCTACTGAATGGGAGAAGATATTTGCAGATGATGCATATGATAACAGGTTAATATCCAAAATATGTAAAGAACTTGTACAACTCAACATCAAAAAAACAAGCAATCCAGTTTAAAAAAAAATGTGCAGAGGACCCAAATAGACATTTTCCAAAGAAGAAAATACAGATGGCCAACTGACACATGAAAAAATGCTTAGCATCACTCATCATCAGGGAAATGCAAATCAAAACCACAATGCAGTATCACCTCACACACCTGCTAGAATGGCTACAATTAAGAAGACAAGA
This sequence comes from Callorhinus ursinus, assembly GCF_003265705.2. Classification (NCBI taxonomy): domain Eukaryota; kingdom Metazoa; phylum Chordata; class Mammalia; order Carnivora; family Otariidae; genus Callorhinus; species Callorhinus ursinus. Next base: position 34,582,010 of record NW_027397064.1, on the reverse strand, counting down.
AATATCAAGTGTTGGTGAAGTTGTGGAGAAAAAGGAACCCTCATGTACTACTGGAAGGAATGTAAACTGGTACAGCCACTGTGGAAAACAGTCTGGAGATTCCTCAAGAAATTAAAAATAGAAATACCATATGATCCAGTAATTCTGCACTAGGTATTTACCCAGGGAAAATGAAAACACTGACTCTAAAAGATATATGCATCCCTATGTTTATTGCAGCATTATTTCCAATAGCCAAGACATGGACACAACCTAAGTATCTACCAAAAAATTAATGGATTAAAAAAGTGGTAAATATATACAATGTAATATTACAGAGCTGTAAAAATGCATGAGATCATGACATTTGAGACAAGAAGGATGGACCTAGAGAGTAGAATGTAAGTAAAATAGGCAGACTGAGAAAGATAAATACCACATGATTCTAGTCTTAAACAGAATCTTTTAAAAGAAGAAGAAGAAGAAAGAAGAAGAAGAAGAAGAAGAAGAAGAAGAAGAAGAAGAAGAAGAAGAAGAAGAAGAAGAAGAGGAGGAAGAAGAAGAAAGAAGCAGAATCAGACCTATAAATGCAGAGAACAAACTGATGGTTGCCAGTGAGGAGGACTAGGCAAAATGGGTGAAGGGGAGTGGAAAATACAGGACTCTGGTTATGGAATAATTAAGTCATGAGGATAAAAGACATAGCAGAAGGAATACAGTCAATGATATTGTAATAGCAATGTAATGAAGCAGACAGTAGCTACACTTGTGATGAACATAACATAATGTATAAACTTGTCAAATCACTAATTTGTATACCTGAAACTAAGGTAACACTGTGCGTCTATACTTAAAAAATAATTTAAAATAATGTTGGATTAAGAATATGGATAAAGAATCCATAACTTAATTATAAGAAAATAAATGCAAATCAGTTAGCTATCACTTCATATCCATTAGGGTGGCTACTATCAAAAGAACAGAAAATAACAAATGTTGGCAAGACTGTGGAGAAATCAGAATCCTTGTGCACTATTGGTGAGATTGTAAAATGGTGCAGCCATTGTGGAAAACAGTATGGAGGTTCCTCGAAAATTAAAAATAAAATTATCATATGATCCAGCAATCCCATATCTGATTATATATCCAAAAAGAATTCAAAGCATGATCTTGAAGAGATATTTGCACATCCATGTTCCTTGCAATATTATTCACAATAGCCAAGAAGTAGAAGCAACACATATGTCCATGAAAGGATGAATGGATAAGTAAAATGTGATATATACATATAATGGAATATCATTAGGCCTTAAAAAAGAAGGAAATCCTGTCACATGCTATAATATGAATGAACCTCAAGGATATCATGCTAAGAAAAATAAGCTAATCACAAATGGACAAATACTGTATGATTCCACTCTGACGAAGTATATAAAGTACTCAAAATCATAGAAATAAAAAAAGAAAGGTGGTTGCTAAGGGGAGAGAAAATTAGTGTTTAATGTGTGGAATTTCAGTTCTGAAAGATAACAAATTCTAGAGATCTACTGCACAACAATGTAAATATACTTAACACCATCGAACTGTACACTTTAAAATGGTTAAAATGGTAAATGTAACATTATGTGTTTTTATCACAATAAAACAGTATCAAGAAAAAAACTGAAAGAAGGTAAACATTTTTTCTTGTTATGTTTACCTTTGTTTATATAGGACCTAAATAAGGTCCCCATATCACATTTGGTTGCTATTTCTCTTAAGTCTCTCTGAATCCAGAGTAATCTATTCTAAATTCTTTCTTCATGTCATTGATTTGTCCTACAGAATATTTCTTAGTGTGGATTTGTCTATTTTCTTCCCTGTGCCATCACTTCATTTGTTTTTTTCTCCCATATTTTCTGTAAGTACAAGGGAGCCCCTGAGTCTTAATTAGATTCAGGTTAATCTTTTTGGCAGGAACAGTGCGTGATGTTTTTGGTGTTGCATCACATCAGGCACCACAATGTCTGTTTCTCTTTATTTAAGCTAAGATTGATCAATGGATTTGTGTAGTAATCTCCTAATTCCTGCATTATAAGGATCCCCATCAGCTTTTCACTTAGTTTCAGCCATTCATGATTGTTGCTTGAATTGATTATTGCATTAGGGGTTACAAAATGATGACTTTCTGTCATTCTTTCCATTTTTACTATCTGTAATTCTTTTGCAGAGGACTTTCCCACACTTGAGGCTACTGCTTAACTTGACACGATGTTTCTATAAAGAGAGCTTGCTTTTTCCTTTTAAGTGTAAAATTTAGAATAAAAACACTGATGTCTTATTAACAGCAATGGTGTTCACTGAAATGGAGCAGTTAAGGTTTGTGGGAAGAGAGAGGGAGTTTCTCTATTTCTCTTTTGTTTATTCCATTATGAATTTATCTTTCTGTATTAATAAATATACATCTACATTATCAAAAAAGAATAAATCAGATGGGTAACTACAATGCCAATTTAATTACTCATAAGGCAGATACTGAGAATGTGGTTTATATCTTTGGTCTAGAGGGTTCCAAATACTGGAGTCCAGTCTTAAGTAGTGCTGTCCCAAGGTACATGTCTCTATATAGGGATAGTCCTTACCAGTATACCTACAGCATGGCCAAATTCAGCATGGTCTTTGAAGCAGCTGGCTCCCAGGCAAAAGGGGAAATGATTAGGCTGGCAGATATGTTCCCAGTTCTTCTCCCAAACTTACCAATCAGGTAACTCACCCATTTCTCAGTATACTATAACTAAGGATCTGGAAAGATGCCAGCATCATTACATTCACAGAGCACACTCTACATGGAAGGAAACATTCGAAGGGGGAAGAATTTGCCCCCAACAATGTATATAGCTCTTACATTGTAGCAATGGTCTTAAATATCTGTCAGTTTTATTGCACTTTTCCATTAGTTTGCCTGTTGGTTTAGAAATGGGGTAATACAGGATTATTATGTCAGGGGTAGGCAAATTTCTGTTAAAGGACAGAGTAAATAATTTGATTTGTGGGCTATGTGAGCTTTGCTGCAACTATTCAACTCTGCCATTAATACCATGAAAGCAGTCATAGATAATTATTACAAATAAATGATTATGGCCATATTCTAGTAAAACTTTATTTACAAAAAGAGATAGTTAACTGGATATGTCCCATGGGCCACAGTTTGACCACCAGTGTATTATATTTTTAAATTTATATTTAAATTTATATCTATATTTAATTTAAATTATATTAATTTATATCATATAATTTACATTTAAATTTAGATATGACATTTTACTAGCAACTAAATATTTTAATGACAGATTAAAAATTTGCTAATTTTATTAACATTTTTAAACATTTTTCTAAGCAATACTATATAAAATTTCAGCAAATATTAGAGAGAAATATTTCAAGATTATTTAGACATCATTTATGAAAATCAACACTCCTCTATATGTGAGTTTTAGGGATAAGAATAGAAACTAATACTGAAAATAAAAAATACTGATGGCATTTTTATATTCTAAATCTACATATAACATACTAAAATGATAAGTTTTTTTTATAGTATATACTTCTCTCCCTATCAAGGCACCTGTTAGAAATACAAGTAGATGGTTTAAAATCCTCTAGTCACATGACCTATAAAGGCATGTCATAGTACCAATATTAAAAAACACACACAGATGCTGAATTTTCTTAATTTAAATTTTGCAAATGGAGGTACACAGATAATACATTATCCCACAGATAATTTTTGTTATACACCATTTGTATTAGACTATTAACGATATATGAGGAAAGTATAATATGAACCAAACAGCATTACTAGCAGAACTTTAACTTTCATTTTTCTGTCGTTTAATTCCTGATCAAAATGTTAGTTAAACATAGCTTTCTGTAACTAATGTGCTAAAATATATATTGGAGGTAGAATGCATGTCAACCTTGATTTTTCTCACTTGATGACATGGTCTGAATCTTAAAACCTCACAAAGTGCAACTAAATATACTTGTGTAAAAGCCCCACCCATGACACCAATGGCACCATTTCCATGGTAACCTTAATGCTTGAAAAGGAAAAAGCAGGAGTCAAGAAAATCATACAAAGTGAACAAAATAACTTATTAGATTGAACATATGTGGCATAAACAAAATATGGGGTGCAGTTATTAAAAATGAATTGCCTCTTAAAACTGAAAACAAGCATAAATCAGGCATGGAACTTCAACTTATGAGAAATATGGTCATCCCAAACTCATAATACTAAAATTATCCTAATACTTCTGATGTCTAATTGAGAGCTCACATACACATCAACATATTCAATCATTCTTCCATTGTGGAAGCTTAAACTTCCAGATGATTTTTACATCATTAATGAAATAAAAGAAAAAAATTGACATGCAGTCATTAGATTTATGCCAATAATAGTAAATATCTACTATTTGTATTATACTAGCATGAAATACGTATTTCAACATTACTGAGTTCTTTTTTGTCCTCAAAACAGAAACACAATGTCAATTTTATACCAAGAGGTACATTTTAAAAAATATTTTAAGTGCAGCAAATCCTAAGTCTCATTTAAGTTTGATATTTTTAAGATAAGTCACTGATGACACTGGAACCAATCACAATGAATTAAGCAAGCTAGTGACAGCTATAGAATGAAGAACACAGTCCACTTTATTGTTAAGTGGATTATTTCATTCTTCCACAATTGTGCTTGAGTCATCTAAACAAAAATCAAACCATGTTTACTTTTCATAGTCATTTATTTGCTTACAGAAAAGTATCTTAGATTTCATTAAACATATTTTATTAACTCAACTTTATTAAGTCCTTACTATCCAATTCTGCCTTTTTCAATGTCTATCTTTCTATTTCTGTAAATTCTGAACATTTTGGTGAATGAATTATATACTTACCACCAAATGAAAAAGAGGAGTTAATGTAGAATCACTGAAGACTCACTTGGCCTACTTCATCATTTTGCCTTAGGTTGACTCTAATAATATTAATGCTCTAAACTGAAAACTAAAATTTGATTTTCAATTGTTCAAGGCCTCTAATTCAATATAACCACGAATAATAAGATGTGATGTCTTCAGAATTATGAACTAAAATTTGATTTCCAGTTGTTGCTTCATTCTGATGAATGTATTGAATGCCTACTATGTGAAAGGTGCCATCCTTGGCACTAAGCACAAATACATATCTGGAATGGCAAAGCCCTCAATGAGGCCTTTCTAGTGAAAGTAAGAGTGAAGTATACTAATTATGGTTTAAAGTATGATAAAAAAAAAAGTGGATTTTCCAAGGATGCTATGGCACCTGTTTTAAAAACCTTAATGTAAGAAATAAAAGAGGTGTTAGAAATCATCTAGTCCAACCCCTTTCTTTTACATCTAAAGAAACTATCACAGATGCTGTGTGTGTGTGTGTGTGTGCACATGTGTGTATGTATTTCCAGAGTCCTTTAAAAACAAAGAGAAAATGTACAAAGCAGGATCTCATTGGTATAATCTGTATGTACATATATAAACATATATGGTATGGTATGATATAAAGGATGGTGCACTTGACTGGAAATCTGGAAAAGGATTCTATTTGCACATTGCAAATTTTTAGGTATATGACATGGGCAAAATGTTCAGCAGTTTCTTCATCTACATTAAGAGTTTAGTTCAATCTCTATCACACCTAATTCTCTAGTTGTTGTGAGGACTGAATGTTGTAATGCATACAAAACTGCTTTGTAAAATTTAAAGCATAATAAAACATTTGATAGTATTTCACATAACAAATCTACATATAAAAATGATTAATTTAATTGTGGGGAAATAATTGGATTAACAAAATAAAGTGCTTAACTAATTGCAAATTAAAAGAGAATGAAAGTTATTTAACTCTTATCCATTCATTATTTGTTGCCATATTTGAGATATACAAATAAATCAACAGAAGAAAAAACAACTAGCAGATTTAGAAAATGTTTTTCTGTGTCTCCTTCCATTCACAAGACAGACCATGGGGTTTCCATCCTGATTAAAACAGTTCGATTATGAAAGTTTACATGTTAATAGACCACTGCTAGTACCTACTGGACTCACAGTCTCTTCCAAGAAAAGATGTCTCATCCATTGCTCTCATTGAGAAGGAAGCTATAGGTAGGCAGGTTTAATCCTAAACCTCCTCTTCCCCCACCATCCAAGCTTATTGAAAAACTGGTAAATGCCAGAGCAGATGCAGACAATTGACCTATGGCTATGGAGATAGGAAAGACATGACCTAGAATAAAGTCTTTTTAAAAAATCTGAACTGGGAGATACTGGGAGATTGAGACAGTTAACAGTGAGGAACTGAGGTGGATGGTCCATAAAGAGAAACTATGACACAGAGTCAGGGCGATAAAAGGTAATGGCAAGCTGAAGTTACAAGGAAACAAAATCTATGGAAAAGCAAATCTGTAAGCCAGAAAAGGGCACAGATTTGTGTGGTGAGGAGGTTGGGAGGAACAATCAGAAAGAGAGAGCAGTCAGTCTCTAAAGTTGCCTTTGCTCATGAGGGATGACCCTATTTGTATATAATAAATTCCCTAGTTTGGGCTAAGTTCCTAAAATAGCCTTGATATCTAGGAAACTTTAAGATTTATTAAATGTGACAGCCCAGCAATAGTGATTAGAAGTGATGATAGCAGGAGTAGTATCTAGTGGTGCTGTCCAGTGAAATAAGTTAGACAGTGAGCTGACATCCAGGGATTTCACTTATTTTATTATCCAAATCATCACCCAAAGGAAGCTGGCCTTGTAGAATAGTAAAATGGCCCATAGGAAACTCAGTTAAAGCATTTTTGGGAGACAGAGCTTTATGAAATTAGGAGGCTTATCCTGCAATATGTGAGAACTGTGAATTATCAGACATTTCTTATACATCCTCTCAGTCATGCTATTTACTTCAGCTGACTTTTGCTGAACCAACAGACTTCTCCATCAGTTGCAGTCAGACTTTCGCCAACTTTTGTTCACTACTTTGGAAGCCTTAAGAAAATGTGAGAATCAGAGCCTCCCTTAAATGTGATGAGAATTAGGGATAGAGGTACAAGGATGTCAGAGGTACAAGTATGACGACATGTGTAACACCAACAGATCTCTTATGCCAAAGTAGTGCCCTGCTATGGAAAGAGAGGGCCCTCTAGGACTTGCGATAGGGACATCTGGGCATATATGCATATATCTGGAACTAAATTCCATTGAATTTTCAATGCTGACAAAAGCAGTCTCTTTTTCTTTGCTTGAGAAGAGCATTCTTCCACTGACTGAAGACCCCATAATGAGCACACCTAAGCCAACAACCTCACAAGATAATGCTAGGTTATCTTAAGATTTGCTCCTAGCTCTCCTGACCAAGACAGTGACCAGGATTGGATATCAACACAGCTTCAGCAAGAAAATACACTATTACCTTTTTTTTTAAGTGGACTTTTTTTATTATAGTACATATCAGAATTTTTTTTATTATGTTAGTCAACTTAGAGTACATCATTTGTTTTTGATGTAGTGTTCCATGATTCATTGTTTGCATATAATTCCCAGTGCTCCATGCAATATGTACCCTCCTTAATACCCATCACTGGGCTAACCCAACACCCCACCCCCATCCCCTCTAAAACCCTCAGTTTGTTTCCCAGAGTCCACAGTCTCATGGTTTGTCTCCCTCTCCAATTTCCCCCCCTTCATTTTTCCCTTCCTTCTCCTAATGTCCTCCATGCTCTTCCTTATGTTCCACAAATAAGTGAAACCATATGATAATTGACTTTCTCTGCTTGACTTATTTCACTTAGCATAATCTTCTCCAGTCCCATCCATGTTTATGCAAAAGTTGGGTATTCATCCTTTCTGATGGCTGAGTGATATTCCATTGTATATATGGGCCACACCTTCTTTATCCACTCGTCTGTTGAAAGGCATCTCAGCTCTTTCCACAGTTTGGCTATTGCAGACATTGCTGCTATGAACATTGGAGTGCATGTGGCCCTTGTTTTCACTACATCTGTATCTGAGGTAAATGCCCAGTAGTGCAATTGCTGGGTCATAGGGTAGCTCTATTTTTAACTTTTTGAGGAACCTCCATACTGTTTTTCAAAGTGGCTGTACCAGCTTACATTCCCATCAACAGTTTTAAGAGGGTTCCCCTCCAACATTTGTTGTTTCCTGCCTTGTTAATTTTTGCCATTCTAACTGGTGTAAGGTGGTATCTCAGTGTGGTCTTGATTTGAATTTCCCTGATGGCTAAAGATAACGAACAGTTTTTCATGGGTCTGTTAGCCATTTGGATGTCTTCTTTTGTAGAAGTGTCTGTTCATGTCTTCTGCCCATTTTTTTGACTTATATGTTTTTTGAGTGTTGAGTTTGAGAAGTTCTTTATAGATCTTGGATACCAGCCCTTTATCTGTAGTGTCATTTGCAAATATCTTCTCCCATTCTGTGGGTTGCCACTTGGCTTTGTTGACTGTTTCCTTTGCTGTGCAGCTTTTTATCTTGATGAAGTCCCAAAAGTTTATTTTCGCTTTTGTTTCCCTTGCCTTTGGAGACATGTCTTGAAAGAAGTTGCTGTGGCCGATGTCCAAAAGGTTACTGCCTATGTTCTCCTCTAGGATTTTGATGGATTCCTGTCTCGCACTGAGGTCTTTCATCCATTTAGAGCTTCTCTTTGGGTATGGTGTAAGAGAATGGTCAAGTTTCATTCTTCTGTATATAGCTGTCCAATTTTCCCAGCACCATTTATTGAAGAGACTGTCTTTTTTCCATTGGATATTTCTTCCTGCTTTGTCAATGATTAGTTGACCATAGCACTGAGAGTCCATATCTGGGCTCTCTCTTCCGTTCCATTGACCTATGTGTCTGTTTTTGTGTCACTACCATGCTGTCTTAGTGATTACAGCTTTATAATATAGCTTGAAATCAGGCAACCTGATTCCCCAGCTTTGTTTCTCTTTTTCAACATTACCTCTTCAGAGAGTAAACAGTTTACAAACCAAAGGAAATCATGTCTAAATGTTTTTGGTAAGAATCATGGGACTATGTGTGAAAGTGTACCTTAAAAGGGTTAGACTAAGAAACTAAAATGTAAGATTGGATAAGAAAGGATTTATTAATACAGGATCACTCATCTAGGGCAACAGCTTACAAAGATACCTTAGCCAGATCTAATATGGAGTTTTGGCCCAAGTCCATCTCATGGTAGGTTCATTGGGTCTATGTAATTATGATAGGGTTGTTCTATGGAACTAACCATATAACTGTTAAAGATATACTTAGTAACTAGTAGAATCTTCACATTGGTTCGCTGATTAGTGGTTTAAGTTATACTATGAAAAGAGGTTAAATGAAGCCCTGAAATTTGCCCTTAAGATAATAAATCATGAGCAATATTGTATTTGGGGAGGATCTGCAGAGACTAGCACTACAACAACAAGGGATAATATTCTTCATCATATTCCCATTTGGTTCACCTGTTTGGTCACTACAAACACCAGATGAATCATAAAAAAATGAGAGTGGGCCACAACAAAATTTAACTAAGTGGTAGCTCCCATATAATAGCTACTGTAAAGAATATGACATTTTTACTGGTATAGATCAACACCACCTCCAGCAGTCGTTATACAACTCCTAAAATGAAGAATATATTCTTTTCAATTCCCTTCAATAAGGAGGATCTAAAGTATTCACCTGTATAATAGAAAGGGCCCAATACACAATCATTGTCTTGCCTCAGAGCCATATTAACTCTATTGCTCTCTGTCAGAATATAATCTGCAGGGGATTTTGAACATCTTGACATTATGGAGAACATCATGTTGCAGAAATGCCCACAAAAATTCAGAAGTCTGTCACACTAAGCAAATATTTCAAGGATCCAAAGACTTGGGCAAATCTAGGGCCATCTCCTCTAAGGTAAAAATATATGCTGCTGCAAACTATTATTAGTTTTTCCCTAAAACTTAATAATAAGATACAACTCTTTTTAGGGACTTCTTGGATTTTAAAAATGACATACTCAACATTTGAGAATATACTATTTATAAAATAACTCTGAAGTGATGGTTTTATGTGGACCCTATAGAGCAAGAGAAAGATCTATAGAAATTTTAGACTATAGTATAAAGGGCCCTGACACTCACACTGTATTACTTGGCAAAGCAAGCCAATAGTGACAGACGTAGCCATGGTAGACAAGAACACTATGTGGAGTCTCTGGCAAGTCATAGAAGATTCAGCACATATCCTTGCATTCTGGAGCAAAGCCATGCTTTCTGCTAAAGAGAATGATTTAAAGTTCATAAAATTAATCCTGGCTTGTTATTAACCCTTAGTAATGTCTGAGCATCGGACCATGAGAAACCAGATGACTATGCAACTAAAGCTGCCTAAAATGAATTAGGCATTACCAATCCATAGAGTCATAAGGTCAGGCAGACAAAGCAACAAATCATCATTTGACAGAAATGGTATGTTTGAAGTCCTGAAGGTACAAATAAATCACAAAAACAGGCAGTGAAAAACTCCTGAGGCATCTACAATTGTTGCATTGAGCCTCTCCTCTTTAATTGACAATCATGGGCTCATGGAGGATTTTACCAACACTAATTGATGGAGAAAGAAAAAGTTAGGCATAGTTCACAGTGTGATGTGTTGGTGCTAGTTATAAAAGGAAAGGGGTGTGGATAAGTCCTGTGGACAGAGCTGAGAGTAGAACCCTTCCCTATTCAATTACATGGAGATGGAAGTGACATAAAGGACAACTGTACATAGATTCCCAGAGTTGGATGGCTGGCTAGCAGTATGGAAAAAGCATAACTGAAAAATCAAGAGACAATGCAGAAGGAAGGAGAAGCATGTGAATGACCTATGTGAGAAGGTACAAAATATATGAATTTTTGGGTCTCAGGTTAATGCTCAGAAGACAGCATCTACCACAGAGGCACTCAACAACTAAGGGGATAGAATAAACTTAAGGATGTTACCCAGCCTCTGTTCTTGGCTACTTCAGTGCTGGAACTATGGGTCCATAATGGAATAACAATGGTGGCAGAGATGGAGGCTATGCATGGAAACAACATGGGTTCCCTCCATCATCAAGGCTGATCTAGCTACTGCCACTGAAGAAAGCCCAACCAGCCATCAGCAAAAACTAATGGTGAGCTTTTGATATAACACCATCCCTTGAGTATACCAGCTAGGTGGACTACATCTGATCCCTTACACTCTGGAGGGGAGAGCAATTTGTGCTTACTAGAATTAAACCTGTATCTTCCTTGCTCACAGTGTCTCTTCCAGACCATCTTTCAGAGGACTACAGAATATTTGGCCCATAGGCATGATATCATGAACAACACTGTCTTTGATCAAGAGATCCATTTTATAACAAAGTATGCCAATGAGCATAAGACCACAGTCAACTGGTCTTATACACCTCATTATTTATAAGCAGTTGACCTAAAAGAATGGCATATTAAAGAAATATTACAACCTCAATTAAGTATCAGGAAAAATACCTTTCATGTTTGGCACACTATCTTCTATACAATATAATGTATGAACTGACTTAATGGAAATATTTGGTGTTATGTTTCCCAAACTAGAATTTATAAGCCCCCAAACCAAGGGGTGAAAATGGAATTGTCACCTCTCACCATCACTTCTTATGGCCTACTTGCAGAAGTTGTGCTTTTCTTCCCAGAAGCTTAGTTTCTGCTTCATTAAAAGTCCTGATTCCAAAAGGCAATGTTTCTACATGGAGACATTTGAAAGAGTTCCACTGTATTTGGAGAAACTACTATCATCTAGTCATTTAGGGCTTCTTATTACAATGCATGAAAGTAAAAAAAGGTGTTTACAGGAAGTAACCAACCTTTATTACCATGGGCAACTAGAGCTGGTACTAAACATTTTGGCCCAAAAGAAAATGTCTTGAATCCACAGGATTTACTGGAATATCTGTGGGCACTTCAATGACCCATGGTAATAATTATGTAAAGTTGTTGCAACCAAAGCCTAACAAAGTCTAAGTGCTCAGCCAGTCAGCAATTATTATCTGGATCACTCTATCAGGCAAGCAACTTGATTAACCAGTTTTCTAGCCAAGGGTGAGAAAAATTTAGAACTACACATGGCAGAGTGAGATAATAGATAAAAATTATAGCCTCAGAACCAGCTTCAACAGTAGTGAATTTAACTATTCCACTAACTCTCTTATTTACGTCTTTACAGAGATGGCATCTGGTCTCCACTTTGAAGAGGAAGGTATGATAGATTGGATTTAAGAACACAAGTAGATCTGAGTGGTGCAAGGAGTAGACTGCATTGGACACCTTTGGTGCACCATTTCAAATGTTTTCAGTACCATCTCCTACAACAGCCTCTGTTAGAACAAGTTTCACCTGGCCTTTGACTAATTTTTCACAGGTGCAAGTTGATAGTACTTTATCTCAGACCAATGCTGCATACATATCACTTTCTGTCACAAAGCTCAATGATACGTGGTATGAAACACCCACAAAGATCTGCTTAGAGTCATGCATATGAAAAAAAGAAATGTAGTAAAATTAATGTCCATGGGGTCATCCTGAGCTGAAAGATAAATGCTTCTCTTTTTCCCTCTTTGAAATGCATTTCTTAAAAGTTCATAGGTCTCTCAGAAGCAAGCACCAGTTACACATATCAGTGGACAAAACATGTTTCTTTGAATTTGCTTTCCTTTCTTCTCTATTTTACTCCTCAATCTGTAATTCTCTTCCCTGTGACCTCTTCCAAATAAACTGCCTGTGATCCTTTGTCTCTGGCCCGGCTTCTAGGAGAACCTAGGCTAAAATGGGGAGAACACTGAATTGACTAAGATTAAAACCTGGCAAAGAGAATTTTAACCATTCTTTTTATTATTTAATAGGATAAAACTTAAAATATCCAGAAACTACTCTTCTAGGACTATTAAGCTTCCAATAAAGGGTAAGAAAACATGCTTGGACAATAAAAATGGTACCAGAGACCTCACAGAAATGTCATTGTGTGAAAAAAATTCAATACTCTAATTGGCTGACAATGTGAATAATGAATTAACCATTTTTCAAGAGAAGTGAGGGTAGAGAAAAAGTACAAGATACAAAAAATTAGAGAGAGAGGAAAGTTAAGATTTCAACAGCATTAGCAATTAGAGCAACATTAGAATGGATAAACCTAAGAGGAAGCAAATAATATAACAGGGAAGAGTCAAAGAAAAAAAAAATTAAAATCAGAGCAGAGGTTGCTGTAGAAACATTTCTAATAAGCCAGTATTATATGCTAGGCACTATGTAAGTGTTTACACCTGCTACTGATTTAATGTTTATAACAACCCTATGAGGTATCCCCATTTTAAGGATAGTAGAACTGAAGGGTGTAGAGTTGAGGTAACTTGCCTAAAATGACTCCGCTAACCCATGCAACCTACCTGAAATTTGAGTGCTGAAAGTCTGCCTCTGGAGTTCACATCTCTAAAACAGCCTCCAACATCTTTTTCTTTCACCATTTTTTTTTTAATTTGTAGTTGACACAACATATTACGTTAGTTTCAGGTGTACAAATATGTTCCACTGGGCCACCATGACTGGATACCAAAATCAGACAAAAACACCACAAAAAAAGTAAAATAACAGGTCAATTTCCCTGATGAATATAGAGGTAAAAATCCTCAAAAAAATATTAGGAAACTGTGTACAATGATACATTTAAAAGATCATCCACCACAGCCAGGGGGCTTTTATTCCTGGGGTACAAAGATGGTTCGATATTAGCAAATCAATCAATGTTACACACCACATCAACAAAACGAAGGATAAAAATCATATGATCATCTCAATATATGCAGAACAAGCATTTGGCAAGATTCAACATTCATTCATGAGAAAAATTCTCAACAGAGTGGAATTGGAGGGAACCTACCACAACATAATAAAGGCCACATATGAAAAACCCATAGCTAACATCATCCTCAATGGTTAAAAAAAAAAAAAAAAAAGAGCATTTCCCCTCAGGTCAAGAACAAGACAAGGACGACCACTCTCGCCACTTTAATTCAACACAGTAGTAGAAGTCCTAGCCACAGCAATAAGACAAGAAAAAGATGTAAGAGGCATCCAAATTGGTAAAGAAGAAGTTAAACTGTCACTCTTTGCAGACAATATACTATACATAGAAAATTCTAAAGACTCCACCAAAAAACTATTAGAATTATAAACAAATTCAGCAAAGTGGCAGGATACAAAATTAATAACCAGAAACTGGTAGTATTCCTAAATACTAATAACAAAGTAACAGAAAGAATAATTTAAAAAACAATACCATTTACAATTGCACCCAAAAGAATAGAATACCTAGGAATAAACTTAACCAAAGAGGTGAAAGGCCTGTACTCTGAAAACAATAAAGCACTGATGAAAGAAATTGAAGAGGACACAAACAAATGGAAAGATATTCCATGTTCATGGATTGGAAGAATGCTGTTAAAATGTCTATATTACCCAAAGCAGGCATGGATTCAATGCATTCGCTATTAAAATACCAAAAGCATTTTCACAAGACTAGACTAGAACAAATAATCCTAACATTTGTATAGAACCAGAGAAGACCTCAAATAGCTAAAGGAATGTGGAGAAAGAACAAAGCTGTAGATTTCAAGATACAGTATAAATCTGTAGTAATCAAAAGAGTATGGTGTTGGCACAAAAGTAGACACATAGATCAGTGGAACAGAACAGAGACCCCAAGAAATAAGCCCATAATTATATGTTCAATTAATCTATGACCTAAAGGAGGTAAGAATATACAATGGGGGAAACGACAATCTCTTCAATAAACGGTGCTGGGCAAACAGGACAACTACATGACCACTTTCTAATACTATAGACAAAAATAAACCCAAATTGGATTAAAGACCTGAATGTGAGACTTGAAACCATAAAAATCCTAGAAGACAGCAAAGGCAGTAATTTCTCTGACATCAACCACGCAACATATTTCTAAATATGTATCCTATGGCAATGGAAACAAAAGAAAAAATAAGCTATTGGAACTACATCAAAATAAAAAACTTTTGCACAACAAAGTAAACTATCGACAAAACAAAAAGACAATCTACTGAATGAGGGAAGGTATTTGTAAGCGAGATATCCAAGAAGGGGTTCATATCCAAAATATATAAGGAACTTATACAACTCAACACCAAAAAAATACACACAAAAAAATCTGATTAAAAAATGGGCAGAGGACCTGAATGGACATTTTTCCAAAGAAGACATACAGATGGCCAACAGACACATGAAAAAAATGCTCAGCATCACTAATCATAAGGGAAATGCAAATCAAAACCACAATGAAGTATCACCTTACATCAGTTAGAATAGCTAAAATCAAATGACAAGGAATAATAAGTGTTAGCAAGGATGTAGGAAAAAAAGAACCCTCATGCACTATTGGTGGAAATGTAAAAGGACCCAACATTTTTTTTTTAATGGTGATAAAACAGACATACTGTAAAACTTGCCATCCTAACCATTTTTAAGTGCACACTTCATTGGCATTAAGTACATACATTCACATGGTTGTGCTGCCATCACCATCCTATAACCATAAAACTCTTCATTTTACAAAGCTGATTCTCTGTTTCCATAACTCTAATTCCCTACACACACACACACACACACACACACACACACACACACACACACACATCCCATTCTACTTTTGTCTCTATGAATAGGACTTCTCTAGGTACCTATGTAAGTGGGATCATACAGTATTAGTCCTTTCATGACTGTCTTAATTCTCTCAAATTCACCCATGTTTTAGCATGTGTCAGAATTTACCCCCTTTTTCAAGCTGAACAATATTTTGTATAAGTATGCATGTTTTGTTGATGCATTCATCCATAAATGGACATTTGGGTTGCTTCATTCTTTTGGTTATTGCTATGAACATGGGCACACAACTACCTGAGTCCTTGGCTTTCAAATCTCTTGTTATGTACCCAGAAGTGAAATTGCTGGATCATATGGCAATTCTATTTTGGGTTTTTTGAGGAACTGGCATATGGTTTTCTATAGTGACTATACTAGTTTATATTTTATATTCCCACCAAGAGTTCAAAAGAGTTCCAATTTCTCCACATCCTCACCAACACTTATTATTTTCTCTCTTTTTTTTTAATAGTAGCCATCCTAATGAGTGCAAGGTGGCATCTCACAGTAATTTTGATTTGCATTTCCCTAATGCTGTTGAACATCTGTTGGCCACTTGCAATAATCTTTGGAGAAATATCTATTGAAGTCCTTTGCTTATTTTTAAATTGTGTTACTTATTTTTGTTGTTGTTGAGTTGAAGTTCTTTATATATTCTGAACATTAACCCCTTGTCAAATATATGATTTGCAAATGTTTTCCCCACTCCATAGACTGCCTTTTCACTCTCTTGATTTTGTCTTTTGATGTTCAGTTTTAAATTTTGATATAGTCCAACTTACCTATTTTTTTTCTTTTGTTGCCAGTGCTTTAGTGTCATACCCATAAAGTTACTGTCAAATCCACTGTCATGAAACTTTTCCCCTATGTTCTCCTCCAGCAGTGTTAGGAGTTTTAAGTGATACATTTGGGTCTTTAATCTATTTGGAGTTCATTCTGGGCTCCCAATTCTGTTCTATGAGTCTGCATATAATCTGCCTT
This sequence comes from Callorhinus ursinus, assembly GCF_003265705.2. NCBI lineage: Eukaryota > Metazoa > Chordata > Mammalia > Carnivora > Otariidae > Callorhinus > Callorhinus ursinus. Next base: position 34,565,263 of record NW_027397064.1, on the reverse strand, counting down.
TATGCCAGTACCACACTTTTTTCATTACTGTAGCTTTGTAGTAAGTTTTAAAATAAAGAAGTATGAAACCTCCAACTTTGTTCTTTTTCAAGAATTTTTCTTAGCATTTAATACATTAATTCTTCATAAATTTCTAAGAAAAGTAAAAATATGAAAGGTACCTTTTTTTCCCAGAATAATTTGTAAGACCAGTATCCTAGGGAACACACTATAAGAAATAATCCTCTTTTACATAATTCAGATAATATATTCCAACTAATCTCTATATACACACAATTTTCAAAATTCATTAGGTTTTAATAACCAAAATAATCATTTCTTTTCAAAATAAAAGTTCTATTTCTAATTTTATCATAAAAATTAAAATGTTATAAACATATTAATACTATGATGTAACATGGTCATAGTTGAAATAGTTAGCATTAGACTCACCTGAAAGGGACAGGAAACCCAATGATGGAGTAAACAAGAATGTAGTTTATTTCGCCCTTATGTCAAAATCCAAATGTAGATGGTCCAGAGCTGGACTGGAACACACTGTGTGTAGCCTCCTTTTCCAAGATCACCTTACAGTCTAGAATGTATTGATGGTGATAAAATGCAAAACAGAATATTTGAAATGACATATGACAAGAAGTAACATCATTTGAAAATTCACTTAAAGCAAGATGATTCTGTTACTCTGAAGCAACTCTTTTTTTTATGATTTTATTTATTTATTTGAGAGGGAGAGAGACAGTAAGAGAGCACAGAAGCAGGTAAGAGAGCGAGAAGCAGGTTTCCTGTGAGCAGGGAGCCCGATGTGGGGTTTGATGCCAGGACCCTAAGATCATGACGTGAGACAAAGGCAGACGCTTAATTAACTGAGCCACTCAGGCAACCACTCTGAAGCAACTCTTAAGAGTGAGAATACTAGCATTATAGAGAAAGTTGTTTAGCAGGCCAAAATCCCACATTGTGGTTATATATACTAAATATCAAGATCTCTCAACTTAAAATCTCACAGTGAGATGAGTAAGACTAAAAGAGTCGTTATATTTAGTAAATTAAACAACCTGTGACTCTGCATTACATCTGCTGTTTTGTGGCCTAAATAAATGGGGCTCCCTTAAAAAAATAAATTTATAGATTTGTCTAGCTATTTACACAGAGTTGCATGGCACCTCATGCTCTATAAAAGAGCAAAGTCCATCAGTATTCCAGGAACAAGTGTGTGTCATTCTACATAAATTTCAAGAAGAGGACACACTCACTGGAATAACAAACTGGCTTTCAATTTCTAAATGACCACCACTTTGATTGGTGGAGCAAATTAGACTATTTATACTACAATATATTGCAAAATATTGCATATGAGCTAACTCTGCAGGCTTAGGCTGTACATTAGCCTCCTGTTGATCATTAGCTGCGTGTTTACACATACACACACTCACATATACATACCCTTACTACATTCCTGCCATGTTCTATCATTTTAATATTTGGCAAGAGAATCTCTTTAAATTCAAGAATGTGATGTCTGATGAAGATCAAATCACCACCTATACTCTTCTTTCTGCTCCTGTCTGTTCCTTTGGACCCTGCTCTATAATTAAGCTCCTCAATTCTCTGTCTTCCCTTAGCCTCTTCCTCTGTGGAGGCACTTCCATCTCCAATGACAAGCAATCCAAATTTTAACCATAAAATCACTCTCATGATCTTATGTCCTCCTCCTCTTATTTCTCCATCACTTCCCTTCACTTATCGTAACACACTTCTAATAATATGAATCCATTTTCTCTACCTCTATTCTCAATCTGACTTCAAACTGACATATTTTCCCTAAGGCATTACTAGTCTCTTAATTACCCAAACTCAATGGATATTTTTCATTTCTTTTCTCAGTTATGCTTTCTGTGACACTTGATACAGCTATTTTTTCTTTTTTTCTTACTGAAACTATTCCTGATGTAGTTTCTATTATGTCACACTCTCCTGGATCTCCCCCTATTTCTTTATCATTTTCTAAGCTCCTTTCAAATAATTCTTGTTGGAATTTCCCAGGGATTCATCCTTGATGGTCTTTTCTTCTCAGCTTAAATGCCATCCCTGTTTCAGCACCTTATATAATGAGCTTCTGAGTTTCCTACAAGAATACAAACCCAACATATCCAAAACGAGTACCTTACCTTTTCCCAAAATGTTATTCCTCATATTTCTCTGATATGTGTCAGAAACAATTTATGAAATACCCTCAATATGCCAGGCTAAAAACCAGAGAAATGAATTTCAATGAAATGAATGTATATGCCTGTGAGAGGATATGGTGTCCTTAAGAGCTGGTGGCACTCCACAATAAAGCCCTCCTTATGTGAGCTTTCACTGGTTGGGCACATCCCATTTAGTTACCTGACTGATTTCCACCAACTCCTTGCCAACTAACATCAAAGAAGATCGCCTGTTGACACATACTGCAACTTCCCAAAACTCACGATCAACCCTTCCATCCGAGAGAGACCTGTTAGGAAACAGAACTTTACAAGCAAAAACCTAGGCTAGCTCCCTATACTTAACAATTTATTTATTTATTCATATTTAATAACACATAACCAAGAACCACTGTATTTTTAAGAATAAAGCAACAACAGGACGCCTGGGTGGTCAGCTGGTTAAGCATCTGCCTTCGGCTCTGGTCATAATCCCAGGGTCCTGGGATCAAGCCCCATGTCAGTCAGGTTCCCTGCTCAGCAGGGAGCCTGCTTCTGCTTCTCCCTCCCCCTCTGTCCTTTCTCCCTGCTTGTGCACTCTCTCCCTCTCTCTCTGACAAGTAAATAAAATCTTTAAAAAAATTAAAAAAGAAGATTAAAAAGAAGAACAAAGCAATAACAGGAAAAAAGTAAGAAGGAAGGACCAGAAGGAATTAAACTCACCACAGCATAAAGAACAAAAGAGAATTTTGAAAAACTATAGAATATCCTTGGAGAGATTTTATGTATTCCATTCATAAATCAAAAACATACACTTGTAATTATGGATCCTACAGTATACAACAGGGCTCTTAAAAGCTAAAACTTTAAAATAAATAAAGTTAAATGAAGAACATTGAATAACTTACCTGACAAAAAAATAACTTAATGGAAGGATTGGACAATAAAGTTGTGACTCTCCTAGAAAGTTTATCACATTCAGTGATACAATACATTAATAAAAGAAAGAACAAGAACCATATAATACTCTCAATAGATGCAGAAAAAGTATTTGACAAAGTACAGCATCCTTTCTTGATTAAAACTCTTCAGAGTATAGGGATAGATGGTACATACTTCAATATCATAAAAGCCATCCATGAAAAACCCACAGCGAATATTATTCTCAATGGGGAAGAACTGAGAGCTTTCCCCTAAGGTTAGGAACACGGCAGGGATGTCTACTCTCACCACTGCTGTTCAACATAGTACTAGAAGTCCTAGCCACAGCAATCAGACAACAAAAAGAAACAAAAGGCATCCAAATCGGCAAAGAAGTCAAACTCTCACTCTTTGCAGGTGATATGATACTCTATGTGGAAAACCCAAAAGACTCTACCCCAAAACCGCTAGAACTCATACAGGAATTCAGTCAAGTGGCAGGATATAAAATCAATGCACAGAAATCAGTTGCATTTCTATACACCAACAACAAGACAGAAGAAAGAGAAATTAAGGAGTTGCTCCCATTTACAACTGCACCCAAAACCATAAAATACCTAGGAATAAATCTAACCAAAGAGGCAAAGGATCTGTACTCAGAAAACTATAGAATACTCATGAAAGAAATTAAGGAAGACACAAAGAAATGGAAAAACGCTCCATGCTCATGGATTGGAAGAACAAATATTGTGAAAATGTCTATACTCCCTAGAGCAATCTACACATTTAATGCAATCCCTCTCAAAATACCATCAACTGTTTTCAAAGAAATGGAACAAATAATCCTAAAATTTTTATGGAACCACAAAACACCCCAAATAGCCAGAGGAATGTTGAAAAAGAAAAGCAAAGCTGGCAGCATCACAATTCCGGACTTCAAACTCTATTACAAAGCTGTCATCATCAAGACAGTATGATACTGGCACAAAAACAGACACATCGATCAATGGAACAGAATAGAGAGCCCAGAAATGGACCCTCAACTCTATGGTCAACTAATCTTCAAGAAAGCAGGAAAGAATGTCCAATGGAAAACAAGAGTCTCTTCAACAAATGGTGTTGGGAAAACTGGACAGCCACGTGCAGAAGAATAAAACAGGACCATTTTCTTACACCACACACAAAATAGACTCAAAATGGATGAAAGACCTAAATGTGAGACAGGAATCCATCAAAATCCTTGAGGAGAACACAGGCAGCAACCTCTCCGACCTCAGCAGCAGCAACTTCTTCCTAAACACATCGCCAAAGGCAAGGGAAGCAAGGGCAAAAATAAACTATTGGGACTTCATCAAGATAAAAAGCTTTTGCACAGCAAAGGAAACAGTCAACAAAACCAAAAGACAACTGACAGAATGGGAGAAGATATCTGCAAATGACCTATCAGTTAAAGGGCTAGTATCCAAAATCTGTAAAGAACTTATCAAACTCAACACCCAAAGAACAAATAATCTAATCAAGAAATGGGCAGAAGACATGAACAGACATTTCCGCAAAGAAGACATCCAAATGGCCAACAGACACATGAAAAAGTGTTCAACATCACTCGGCATCTGGGAAATCCAAATCAAAACCTCAGTGAGATACCACCTCACGCCAGTGAGAATGGCTAAAATGAACAAATCAGGAAATGACAGATGTTGGCAAGGATGCGGAGAAAGGGGAACCCTCCTACACTGTTGGTGGGAATGCAAGCTGGTGCAGCCATTCTGGAAAACAGTATGGAGGTTCCTCAAAAAGTTGAAAATAGAGCTACCCTATGACCCAGCAATTGCACTACCTGGTATTTACCCCAAAGATATAAATGTAGCTATCCGAAGGGGCCAGTGCACCCCAATGTTTATAGCAGCAATCTCCATGATAGCCAAACTATGGAAAGAGCCAAGATGTCCATCGACAGATGAATGGATAAAGAAGATGTGTACACACACACACACACACACACACACACACACACACACACACACAATGGAATATTATGCAGCCATCAAAAAATGAAATCTTGCCATTTGCAATGACATGGATGGAACTAGAGGGTATTATGTGAAGTGAAATAAGTCAATCAGAGAAAGACAAGTACCCTATGATCTCACTGATACGTGGAATTTGAGAAACAAGGAAGAGGATCATAGGGAAGGGAAAAATGAAAAAGATGAAATTAGAGAGGGAGACAAACAATAAGAGACTCTCAATCTCAGGAAACAAATAGGATTTCTGGAGTAGAGGCAGGATAGGAGGGATGGGGTGGGTGGGTGATGAACACTGGGGAGGGTGTGTGCTATGGTGAGTTCTATGAATTGTGTAAGACTGATGAATCACAGACCTGTACTCCTGAAACAAATAATACATTATATGTTAATTTAAAAAATGAAAGTATATCACATTCACAAACAGATGAATATAAAAGAATAAATGTAGAAGTTTCAATATCTAACTAATAGAAGTTCTGAAAAGAGAGAACAAAGAAATCTTGAGTAAATAATACAAGGCAGTATCCTAGAGCTGAAAGGAGATAAAAATCAGGAAATTCAAGGAGTCAACTAAGTACTAAACTACATGAATGAAAAATACTGACATCTATACACATATGGTGAAATTTCAAAGTACCAAATTGAAGCTTCAAAAAGCTTCTACAGAGAAAAATTTAGAAAAGATTAGTAGACGCTAGAAGACAAAAAAGCAGTATTTTCAAAGTTCTGAAAGATAATGATATTGAACCTGCAATTCCATAACAAGCTAAACAACTAATTAACAATTTATACAATCGGAAGTCATGAGATATGGTCTAAAGTTGATGGGCCAAGGGGTGTCACGGTGGCTCAGTTGGTTAAGTGTCTGACTCTTGGTTTCTGCTCTGGTCAAGATCTCAGGGTCGTGAGATCAAACCCCACATCAGGCTCAGTATGGAGTCGGGTTGGCATTCGTGTGTGCACTCTCTCTCACTCTCTCTCTCTCTCTCTCAAAATAAATAAATAAAATCTTTAAAAAATAGCCAAACTATGGAAAGAGCCCAGATGTCCATCGGCAGATGAATGGATAAAGAAGATGTGGTGTGTGTATATATATATATATATATATATATATATATACACACACACACAATGGAATATTATGCAGCCATCAAAAGGAATGAAATATTGCCATTTGCAACGACGTGGATGGAACTGGAGGGTATTATGCTAAGCGAAGTAAGTCAATCAGAGAAAGATATATGATCTCACTGATATGAGGAATTCTGAATTTCGGGAAACAAACTGAGGGTTGTTAGAGTGGTGGGGGGTGGGAGGGATGGGGTAGCTGAGTGAAAGACATTGGGGAGGGAATGTGCTATGGTGAGTGCTGTGAATTGTGTAAGACTGTTGAATCACAGACCTGTACCTCTGAAACAAATAATATATTATATGTTAAAAAG
>NW_027397064.1:34549379-34558284 GCF_003265705.2 Callorhinus ursinus | reverse complement strand
TGGGAATTATATGCAAACAATGAATCATGGAACACTACATCAAAAACTAATGATGTAATGTATGGTGATTAACATAACAATAAAATAAAAAAAAACCTTTAAAGTTGATGGGCCAAGACATAAAAGTTTAGATATTATTTAAAGCTATAAAAACAGCTAACAGAAGAACTTGTAAAAATATTTGGCAGAAAAATATTCAAGGAGAGCAAACACAGGACAGGTTAATTTCAATTTATCATATCCCATACAAGTTATTAATAAAACTTAAATGATAAAGATAGAGATACATAAGAGTTAAAAAGAGGAATAATTTACTATGAGAAATGACACTAAAGGTAAGGAGTAAAAGAAAGAAGGACTTAGATTTCTCTTTTTTATTATTTTTATGAATGCTAAAATGTTTGTGTTAGCATTTACTTGAATCACTATTATCACTGTGAATAGCATGTTTCCAAAAGATGGCTACCATCAATTCCCTCCCTCCCTGTAACACATGCCACTCCTCCATGAAGAGATGGAATGTATTCCTCTACCTCCCTGAATTTGGGTTGTCTCTGTCAGTTCAAGGTAGTTTCACAGTCAACATCTTTCCTGTAGACATCTTTACTGCAAGCATTTTCACCACAAACATTTTTTGCCACATTACTAATTGCTATTAATAGGTAATTTACTATTGTAAAGGTACAATAACAAAAAATAAAAAGGGAACATTAAAAAATGAAACATGAAAAAATTAATGAAATTATGAATTCCCTCCTTCGCTAAGAGAGGTATCAGTTTTCCAAATAACTAGGATGCATATTTATAACTGAGCTTTGTATTGAATTGTGAAAGCCTTCCCTATTGTTTGTTCTTGCCATATTGTCACATATCTGTTGATAGACATTTCAAAGTTCTATTAGATATGTGGAAGGAATGTTAACACTCTAACATATTTGTAAATGAGCTTTGTTATCATTGTAAATGATAAGTTTTCATTTTCTGGTATAGTATAGTACACAATCTGGCTTTACACACTCTTATTTGACACTTCTAATAAGTTTTATCACCATATTTTCTATAAAGTCAATATATGTCGTTATCAGCCAGTATTTTAAGACCACCACATCTGCTTGTCACTGTATAGACCATTATGAGGGCTAGCTAAGATTTTTATAATATATAAATGGGAACTTTGCCAATGGAGAAATGAAACCAAACTGTCAACCAGTTATTTTATCTTTTATGGCAAAACTGCCTTACAGCCAATTAATTATTTGGCAAAAATATTTGCAATGAAATGCTTGCAGCAAAGATGTCTATGGCAAAAATGCTTACAGCAAAAATACCAGATACAAGCTCTGTCTACTTTGGCCAATAGAACATGGTGGAAAGGACATTATGCTAATTCTAGGCCTAGCCTTTAAGAGAACTGGTAGTTTCTACTTCCAGTTTCTTGGATTCCTGAGCCTCATGTAAGAAGTCTGTCTCGGGGTGCCCAGGTGGCTCAGCTGGTTAAGCGTCTGCCTTTGGCTCAGGTCCTGAGATCAAGTCCCACATCAGGCTCCCTGCTCAGAGGGGAGCCTGCTTCTCCCTCTCCCTGCTGATTCCCCTGCTTGTGTGCTCACTCGCTCTCTCTGTCAAATAAATAAATAAAATCTTTAAAAAAAAAAATTCTGTCTAGCCTACAGTGTAGAGAAAGAGTCCACATGCTGCATTAAGGCAGTAGACATGGGAGTGAAAAAGCTACCCTGAATGTCCAGCTCAAATGAGCCTTCAGATCACTCCAGCTCTAGCTGCTGACTAAAACTGTATGAGAGACTCCAAGAAAAAAAAAACACCCAGTTACATACAGTCAACCCACAGAATCATGAGAAGTAAGTCAATTTTTGCTTTAAGCCACTAAGTTTTGAGGTGGTTTGCTATGCAGCAATATATAGTAAAGATAAACATGATAGTGAACACCTATCATAGGTTATGTTATTGAAGTACAAAGATGGCAAACTAAACTCATATATATAATACCTACTCTTTCAGTTTCTTGCTAAAATAACCCCAAAAATATAATAGAGGTTAGTACCACTTTTGGATACTAGAAAGAAGTTCTACTTATATTTCTGAAATGTTAAAGGATTTAATGGGAATGAGTGCAGGTGAGAAGGATACTGATGCAGGAAATCTCCTGATATCTACTATACTCAAGAAGTCTAAGAGAAGTTAGGGTAGTGTGGAGCCAAAAGCTAATTTGGAACCATTCTAAGTCTCTGACCAATTCCTTGCCCACAATTATGAACATCTGTGCTCTCCCCAAATGCATATGTTGAAATCCTAACCCCCAACATAAAATATTAGGAGGTAGGGCCTTTGGGGGGTAATCAGGTCATGACAGTAGAGCCCCCATGAATGGGATTGTTGTCCTTTTAAGAAAAGACACAGGGACACCTGATTGGCTCAGTCAGTAGAGCACACAATTCTTGATCTTTGGGTTAAGTTTGAGCCCCACATTGGGTGTAGGGATTACTTAAAAATAAAATCGAAGAGGAAGAGGAGGAAGAAGAAGAGAAAGAAGAAGATTTAGAAGAAGGAGGAGGAGGAGAATTAGAAGAACAAGAAGAACAAGAACATGGACATGGACATGGACAAGAACCAGAACACGACAACACAGATATAAGATCCCTACCTCTCTCTCCTTTCCTCCCTCCCTCTCTGCTCTCTACCATATGAGGATACAACAGAAAGACATATCTGCAGAACAGGAAGAGTAACCTCACCAGACACTGGATCTGCTAGTACCTTGATTTTGGACTTCCCAGGCTTCTAGAATTGTGAGAATAAATTTATATTGTTTAAGCCACCCAGTCTATGGTATAGCAGCCAAGGGACAGCAGTAGTTAAAATGTGCTAAAAATTCTTTTTTTAAGATAAAATCATAGATACAGTTTTTATAAAGGAAAAAACTGAAAACTTTAAAACATTCAGAGTAAACCATAAGAATATACCAAGGATCCATAACTTGTAAGATATGCAAAAAAATGAAAATAACAATCAGTACAGCAAAATATAGGAAAACAGAAAGAATCATAAACATAAAAATAACTTGATAAAAATGAAAGCCAAATATAATAGTGAGCACTCCAAATAGGAATGAGTTAATTTTCCTATTAAAAGATAGATGGAGTAGTATATAATCATTGAAATGGAAACTACAGAGCTATATTTAAAAATATAGAAAGGTCAGCCTGACAAACTTTTGAGTGAAAAAAAAAGGTTACAAATAAGATGCAGAATATAATCCCACTTGACTAAAGTTAAGTGTCTATGTGTACTCATATAAAAAGAATGATCTGTCAGGAAAATATTATTTTTATTTTTAGGGATAGAATTCTTGCATTTTGTTTTATACTTTATTTATATTGTTGATTTACTGTTTAATGGTAAATACATATTTTTATAATAAAAATAAAGCCTTTTTCATATTTTAAAGTAAATACACTTTTTAAAAGACTATTATATCGGATCAAAGAAAAATAACTCAATAATAAAAAGAATTCAAAAAAATTTTGAAAAGAATTCAAAAGACAATATAATAGAACAATCAAAATTGTTGAAAATAAAAGAATAGGTAAACTGTCCTGGACAAATTTAATTAAAAAGGAAAGTCAATATTAATACTAAGTAGAACTTAATATAAAACATTAAAAGAGTGGCAAGAAAGTAAACAATAAAAGAAAATGGAAGGAAAGAATTTGAAAATAGGGGCACCGGGGTGGCTCAGTCAGTTAAGCGTCTGCCTTCGGCTCAGGTCATGATCCCAGGATCCTGGGATCGAGTCCCACATTGGGCTCCCTGCTTGGCGGGGAGCCTGCTTCTCCCTCTCCCTCCGCCTGCCTCTCTGCCTACTTGTGCTATCTCTCTGTCAAATAAATAAATAGAATATTAAAAAAAAGAATATGAAAATAAACTAATTTATTAGAAGACAAAAAAGAAAGGGGTTTTAAACAGGCCAAGTGATGAATAAAACCCAAATATTTGGCAATTGTCTTGAGAGAACAAAAATATTCCTTTAATGAACCCCATGAGAGCAGGACCCCGCCTGTCTTGGTAACAGTTGTGCCCTAAAGCTTAGAACAGTGCCTGGCATACAGTTAAAACTCACTAATGGCCAGGAATGAGAATAAATTCTGCTTTGGAGGTGATTTAGAAAGTAACAAAAAGCATAAAAATCAAGCAAATACATTTAAAAGACTGAATAAAATAAATATAAAAATTACCAGAATCCACTTAGTAAGAGAAGGAAAATCAGAAAAAGATAAAAAAAGATTTTTAAGATTATTAAAGAAATAGAAAAGATGCCAGGCCCTGTCAGTTTTATGGGCAAGTTCCATTAAAACATCAGGGGAAAAATTATCTGTTTAAGCTATTTCAGAACTTAGAAGTAGAAATAGAAAGCTTCCTAATTCATTTTACAAGTCTTACATAACCCTCACAAAAATAATGCACACTACTACAAAATAGAAGACTCATGAATATGGATGCATAAATTCTAAATACTACATTAGCAAATTGAAACCAGCAGTGTATTAAAAGAAGAATATACCATGACTAAGTGGATTTATTTCAGACTCCAAGAATGGCTTAACTTTAGACATTCTATTAATGTTGTGCACCAAATTAATAGGTTAAAGAAGAAAACCACATATTAGTAAGTGTCAAAATATTACTGATAAAATTTAAGCCGAAATTCTAAAAGTTAAGAAGGATGCTGTTTTAACTATATGAAAAAGGAATTAAAAATCAGCAATAAAATTCACACTCAGTCATAAAAAATTAGAGGCACCCCATTAGAAAGAAGAAGAAACAAGATATGTTCAACGTTGTTCGCTAGTTAAGACAATAAAGAAAAATGAAATGAAGTATGCATTACTGGAAAGAGTATCATTTGAAATGTTTTTTGTTTATCAGTACAGGAAAAACAAACAGGCTTGAGCAATAGAGAATTTATTGTCCTACAAAACAGAAGTCCAGTGGAGGTGGATATTTAAAGCAAATATTAACATCACAATCAAGGAACATTATGGGCCTGTGTTAGATGGAGGAGATAATTAGACTGTTAGATGGTGGGACAGCACTACTGTGTTTCAACCAAAGAATGTTGGGAGAAATGCAAGTGGGGAAATTAAGATAAGGCTTTTAGAAGCAGCAATCAGTGGGAAACTCCAGGTTAAGAGAGACACGTAGGGGCACCTGGGTGGCTCAGTCGTTAAGCCCCTGCCTTCCGCTCAGGTCATGATCCCAGGGTCCTGGGATCAAGTCCTGCGTCAGGCTCCCTGCTCCGTGGGAGGCCTGCTTCTCCCTCTCCCACTCCCCCTGCTTGTGTTTCCTCTCTCACTGTGTCTCTCTGTGTCAAATAAATAAATAAAATCTTTAAAAAAAAGGGGGGGGAAGACATGTAATGTCTCCTATGGGTTATAATAGGTTAAACCCCTGAATTCTCACTTCAGGGGAATCTACAGCAAAGACATGCTCTTCATCAAGGCTTCTGGAGTTACACTGCAATTGATTTAAAAGACAAATGACCGTTGAACCATGTGGGACCCTACGTTTTTGGGAAGGTTAAAGTAAGTTCTCACAGTTTAAAGTTATAATTGTTATTTTTATGTTAGTTTTCATGCATACACACTTATGTACATATTCATGAAAACTGTATGCACATGGGAATATGTATATGTACTTATTTACTTACAGACTCACCGAACTATTAGAAGGTCCTTCTTCCATGTTTGGATCTGGTCCTTCTTTGCTCTACCAGTCTTTCCTTACAGCCTTCCCCAAGCCTCAGCCTGCTCTTGTCTTGCTTCTCTATATCTTAAGTTAACCTCCTTTGTAAGCAAGGCTGAACAGGGCCCTATGGTCACTACTTCCAGGGCCCAAATTTAATGACCCTTTTGAGTAATCTGACCCTGCAGCAGCAAACCTCTGACAAGAATAAGAAAGCAGAATATGTCCATATCACAGAGTTAAAAATATTAATGGTATAGGAAATTATCAAAATATTAGGAGATAAAGTATTCTTTGGTGGCCAGGAAATCAGGGGCAAGAACTATAGGGGAGATGATGGACGAAGCAAAATGACATCTACATATTAAAGAAATAAGCAAGAAATGAATGAGGCTATAATTCCACCCTGGGGGTTCTGGTGACAAACCACTCAGATTCTGACTTCATGGTACATGTCACCGCCAGCACCCCTCGGTGGAATTATAGCCTTGCATTACAGGGTAGCTTGTCTGTTATTATGCTCAGAAGAGTTTAGAAAATATGCCCAGTGTTGTTGAAATGAGAAGTGAAAGCAGCCAGGCATAGCTTGCAATCAAGTTCTTCCTGAAAATGTTCCAGGAGAGCTCTGATGGGCTGAAGTGGCTGCCACATGGCCTTGTTGGTAGGCTATGTTCAAAGAAATTCATCTTCCATCAGGTTTCTTCTATTGTTCACTGGCCCCACAATTGTAATAGCCTCTAATTCCCTACCACTAAGCCATGGGGCATTAATGACCAACCCCATAGTAATGGCAGCAATCCTAGAATCAAACTAAACTAACACAGTTCAATCCAAAGTTCTTGTGAAATGCCCATCACAAAAGTGCCACATGCTTTGAGAATTATGCCTTTTGAATGGAGCAAAATAAGGTGGGTAATGGAAGAGCTGTACGGAATGCAAGGAAATTAAGCCTAAAACACATACACACCAAGTTTAAAAAATCTTTTAGAAAGGTTTTCTAAGGGCATGGAAAGTTCCACAATCCCAGATGTTCTCTTGTCTGGAATCACCTAAGAATGACAACAGCTATAATCATAGCTCTCTTTTTTATTTAATTTCAGTGAGCATTTATTAAGCAGTAAATGATGGCACTCTCTAGATATTATCCAGTAGGATGTGTAACCAAATAAATTTTGGCTATTTACAAGTGGAGAGGTAGAAGACCATGGGCAATTCCTATCAAATAAAAACCTGAATTCAATTTAAAACCTGAATTAGTGCATTATTCCTCTTTATTCCTCTCTCTCTCCCAAACTCTTAGCATAGTGTTTTAAAAATAGTTATTCCACAAGTAAAAGAACATTTGAATGAATTCTTTATTTGTATAAATGGATGTATGTATGGATGTTTCAAGTTTATAATAAAAATCTTCAGCAAGGACAGAACATTGATGGCCCATAAGCAAAGCTTTGACACAGGTACATTCCCACATCCTCACCTGTGGCAGACCTTTCTTCTAGATCATGGCACTCATTTCATGGAATATCTTGGAATCAGCAGAATAAAGTCCTCCGATCATAGAAAGGCAAATGAGTTTTCACTTCTTCAAATTTCTTTTACATACAACAGGACCATTCCAAAACAATGGGACCATTCCAGAATAATTCTAAATACTGTAAAAGTCTGCACTTAGTTTTCAAAAAAAATTTAAAGAACTTTCTATGACACCAGTTTTCAGTTATTAAGTTATTTAAAAGTTCTTCAGTTACTTTTGTACTCATTTGCAGCATCTTAAAAAATCAGCAGTACTTTGTGTTCTTGGTCACCTCTGCTGCCTATTAAAGAGCTTCACCTCTATAGCCAGATACAAAACTCTGAAGCCCAGCTGTACACCCTTCATTTATGACCCTTGTTGGCTTGATTACTATTTCATATTTTATGTTTCATTTTAGTATTTTTGCATTGTATTCCACAATAGTTTTTTTATTAAAATAAAAGAAAGTTCTTGATTTGCATTTAATGATCACCTTACTCTCTTATGATAAAGGTTCTGCTGGTTATTCAAATTCTCTAAGTAGGTGATCATTTCACCTACAAATAATAAGCTTGGCTACTCTGTTTCAATAGTTTTACCTCCTACTTTCTCTTCTTGTCTTCAGTGTATTGCCTAAGACATTCAATGCTGTTTTGAAAAGTAGAGGTCTCTTACCAGCTGTGTGATTTGGGGCAAATTACTTTGTCCATTTATGTCTCAGTTTCCTTATCTGTAAAATTGGTATAATATTATTATTAACCCAACAGGGTTACTGTAAATGAATCAAAAACTTTTAGAAGAATATGTGTTTGCTGGAGTGGAAGGGGGTGGGTGGGATGGGGTGGCTGGGTGATGGACACTAGGGAGGGTATGTGCTATGGTGAGCACTGTGAGTTGTGTAAGACTGATAAATCACAGACCTGTATCCCTGAAACAAATAATACATTATATGTTAAAAAAAATGTGTTTACTTACACGGCACTGTAATTATTTTATCCACATCATAATGCACATTAGCAATTTCTAAATTGTGATATAGTGCCCATAACCATAATTTTTTAAAGATTCTTATTTATTTGTCAGAGAGAAAGAGAGAGAGAGCAAGCACAAGCAGGGGGAACGGCAGGCAGAGGGAGAAGCAGGCTCCCCGCTGAGCAAGAAGCCCAATGCAGGACTCAATCCCAGGACCCTGGGATCATGATCTGAGCCGAAGGCAGCAGCTTAACTGACTGAGCCACCCAGCTGCCCCTGTAACCATAATTTTAATGGATATATAACATTCAATTGAGTTGATGAGTGCCCATTTTTACTTATACCTGCCTATTTCTCCCAAGTATTTGAGATTTTCAGAGAATGCCATATACATGACATTCAAAATATGAGACAATATTAATGATTTTTGCCTAAATGCTCTTTCACCTGACACAAAAATTGGGTTAAGAGTAGATTTTAGTTGGTCCTAGATTTAGGATTAAAATGGTTACTTTTGAAAAAAATTTAAAAAAATAAAGTAAAATAGTTACTTTTGGAAAAAGTACCACAATTATTTTCTGTTTTTTGTGCATATGAGTAAGAAATTCTACCATTGTCCTATCTGAGAGCAATTTTAATAAACATAATAATAAAAGGAAATTA
>NW_027397064.1:34456879-34544379 GCF_003265705.2 Callorhinus ursinus | reverse complement strand
CTTAATAAGCACACAATAATTAGATGGCATATTACTTTATTTCCTGACATATATTGTTCAGTTTGGGGAACATGATCTCCAATATAATAAAAGGAGTATTATATACTGTTTATTTTCCCATTAACACCAAACAATTTTTATGCTGAATGTTAATATGTTCATTATCATTTCTCAAATATTTTGCATTGCATATGTTCAGGGTTTATGCAATCCTTCAAAATCATTTTAATAACATTTCAGATTGAAAGAACTCAAAACCAGAAGGTAGTAAAGATTTCTAAGTACTTGCAAAACCTCCCCTTAAAGTGGGGCATGGATACAGAGTACTTTCAAGAACATGTCTGTGGTGATTCAATGTTTGTCTCCTGTAGCTATTTAGAATGCTACATTAAATCCAGAATTTGCATATTACAACACGATTTTTCCAAATGCCTCTTCTTTCAATAGAGCCAAACCTCACTTTACAATTATGTATTTTCCTGTGAAGGTATATATAAATTGAAAAGCTCTATTTAGTGAATCACAAATTACAGTAGTTTTTATTTTAACCACAGATATGCCTTCTCCCAGAAAAATATCTTCAATGACAAGAGGTCATATAAATGACACTTAAGACTTAAATGATTCAACATGCATCTGCTGCCTTAATTGATGCACATTAAATATGCATTTACATCTCTGACACTATTTGTGCAAAAATGTAAAAATCAAATAGATATGTCCTATTCATGTTATTAAAAACATAAATGTTTAAATCAGTCAGTATCTGCCTGATTTGATAATCATACAGATTTCATGATTAGGTCTCATGAAATTTCTCTGTTCCTGGTAGTCAACAGAATTAACCAGAAAAATCACCCAATAGTGATGTGTCTTTTGGACAAAATCAGGCAGTTCATATATATAGAGAGAGATTACTTCACTTGGTTTTCATGTGTTGATAGGTAACTACAAAAGCATGCCATTTAAAAATGTTAGTAAAATTAAATCAATTCTTACACACAGAAGTAAAATTATTATTTAAAAATCTTTAGGTAACTGTTGATTGACCTGATGGAATCATGTTAAAATAGTTTTTGTAATTCTCTTACAATGCTGTTTAGTAAGTAGTAATAATATACGAATCATTTGGACTCACAATTCACTACTAAAAGCCTCAAATCAGTACTTATTAAGAAGTAATGAATGAATGCATAATATTAGGCATCATTCTAAGTTTTTTATATGTATTAAAACATTTAATCCTACAACCTTATAAAGAACTATTATTATTCCCATTTTATAGGTGAAAAAACCGAGGCTCTGAGAAGTTAAGTAATTTACCCAAGGTCACATATGTAGTGAGTGATAGGGCCAAGATTTTAAGCCAAGCAGTTTGTCTCCAGAATCAATCATCTTAATTATTGCATTAACCTATAACCTGTAATCTTAAACTCTGGAGGAGGCAAAGCAGTAGAAACAGAGTAAACAAATTCTTCACTCAATGAGCAAGAAGAGGATAGATTTCTTGTACAATGTCTATGAATCCAATTTTTACTAGATATTGATCACCACAAAAGAATATGGGACATTAACATTCTGACTTCGGTCAATTTCATTTTGTATTTAAAACAACTGCATGCACTTTGGTCTTCAAATAAAAGTGTTAGGAAAGACCATCTTGCTTTGCTATTTATAAAGCTACTAGAACATCAATCTCTAATTCCACCCTCAACCTCTAAAATACACATGCCTACATGGATGTGTACACATATGCACATACACATTTCTGAGACGCAAGATCTATCTTAGTAGTTTGATGTTCCTGGAGAGAAAAGGCAGCTGGCTGGCACAGTATCCCTACTATCTATTGTGCTGTCCATTTCTGTTTTCCTCATAAAGATAATACGAAAGTGATATAATCTTCAGTAACTGACTGATGTTGTACTTTTGTGAGGCCTGGGAAGCAAAAAGACCAAGGTGAGAAACCAGTTCCTCCATTTACTGAGTTACCTCAAACAATTTGTTTACTTCCCTGAGTTTTAGGTCCCTCATCTAAAAGATGAAAATGATGATACCTACCTCATAAAGTTACTGTATGTAGGCCTGCCCAGGACAAGAATACAAATAGAGCCCCACATACCATATGTCTAAATATTTAAACGTTATAAATGAAGCCAACAAACTGTTAAATAAAATATGTTCTATCCTCCTACCTTGACAAATATACCTTCATAATGACAAAAATCAAAAACAATATGTAAAGCTATGATTTTTATGGGACCAAAAGTTGACAAACACTAAAGACCAGGACTTCTGTTGATCGGCCAACAGTTTTAGAATCAGAAATAAAATAAAAACTTATATAATGCAAATTAGGAACAATTTGTTCTATAACACTTATTTTTTACCTTTATTTTAGCAAAATGATTATGTTGTTAAAAAGGTCAAGATTTTTACAATCTGTTTTGTTGACCATAATGATCTAAAGACTCTAAAATTACACATTAAGTTCAAAATTTGTACAAAATCCATCAATATAAATATAAAAATCTAAAAATTCTCCTGTTTTCAAAAAAGTTACTTCCAATATTTGCTTATTGGGTAAAATGAGTATTAGCAAGTATCAAACATATTAATCAAGATTATTTAACAAAGATGAACATTTCTGTTTTGAAAATATAAGAAAACCTTACACATTTTAATAAACTTATTTATAAATTCTAGTGTTCAGTCCATCTCACTGCTAATATAAAGAATGAGGGCGCCTGGGTGGCTCAGATGGTTAAGCGTCTGCCTTAGGCTCAGGTCATGATCCCAGGGTCCTGGGATCGAGTGTCGCGTCGGGCTCCCTGCTCCTTGGGAGCCTGCTTCTCCCTCTGCCCCTCTCTCTCTCTCTCTGTCTTTCATGAATAAATAAAAAAAATCTTTAAAAAAATAAATAATATAAAGAATGAATATATCTCATATATGTCACTATACACACTTAAAACTAATAGATTGTTGCACAGCAAAATGTTTTCTGTGCAAGTGCTACAGAATCTGCACTAATTGATGACTATTGCTGGAACCAATGATCAGAACACAAAAAGAGGGGGAAAAGGAAGTTCAGTACTTCTGGGAAACAATGCTTGTTACTCAAGAATCTTTGTATTCATGCTATTACAGGAAGAACTTCATTAATTAATCAACTGATCTTTTCTCTTACCTAAATCTTTCCACTACTCAAATCCTCCCCATATTCCAAACCAGTGTTCATCTCTGATGTCAACAGCAGCACAGTCAACACATTTATATAGAATTGTAAGCACCACCCTTCATTTCAGAGACAGAGCAAGAGATGTGAAAAAGCATTGCTCTGGGATCATGAAAAGATACTTAAGGCTAAGGGTCATGTTGTATCCATGCTGAGTGCCTTATATTCTTACCTGCTTTTAACATTGTTAATATACTTGCAACTGTCACCTAACATATTACAGAAGAATAATCTGCTGCAATATTACTTGTTGTCTTTGTATCTTTACTGTAAGTAACTCAGAACAATTTTCCCCTTACCCTCTGTCCTGGAACAATAGCCATGCTTGCATTTCCTATATTTTTAAGTTTTCCTGTCCCAAGGGAACTGTCTCACAAAGTTCACACACAAGAGATCTAAACTTTCTAAGAGAGTAAGAGATCCAAGATTTTGAGGGAAGAGGCAGTTGCCCAAATATAGGGAGCAGGAATGTCTTTTTTTTTTTTCATTTCAAGGCTCATAGAGCAAATTCACACATAATACAATAAGATATTCATTTCCACATCAATTCACATTTACAACCACCACTCTGTTTCTGGGAAATAGTCTACTACTTTCTCTAAGATAGATAATTATGTGATTCTGGCTATACAAACCAAAATTCACTATACTCAAGATTCCTCTGCTCTTAGTCCTAAGGACAATTAATGGCTCATGTTATGTATTCTAAAATAAGTTTATCAACTTCAGTATTATTCAGCAATAGGAAATTATTTTCTGAGAAATTACATTGTCCTTTTTGTTAGTTAACTTTGAAACAGGATATTCAGAGGTAGTATTCTTCTCATGACCTCTATCCACAATATAGATGCCCTGGTTTTCTGACTGGAATGAATATTCAAAAACAAGGACAGAAATAAAACACATTCAGGTTTTTAGAAATCTCTTACATGGGTAGGATTATTTATAAGGAGGACAGTTCTTCCAATGGGTATACCTCCTAGCTTAAGACAACATTCCACAAAACAAAATGGTAAACGAAAACCCATTAAAAAATGAAATATTTACTTGAAAAGCCACAAATTAGTATCAACTATATACCTTCTGGGTAAAGCATGTTATTGAGGAACAATTGAGAACAAACTTAGGATGCGGAGAAATGCCTTTTCACAAGTACCTACGCAGCAAATGCTTCATATGCCATCCTAATTTTTTCCCTAACTCTTCCTTACTTCCAAATAATGACCAATAATTGCTCTTGTTTGCCAGTGTTGAAACTGGATTCATTTAATAAGGCAACCAACAGAATCAATTTTTACAAACTGTATCTTTATTGTCTTATTTCAAGAGCTAAGTCCAAACTTACCTTCTATTTCTTAATTATCTAAACTGCATTAGTAAAAGCTGGCCTTTGCTAAATGTAATAGACCCAAATATACAGTTAAGGAATTTTGTTAAACAAAGGCAGTTTATTTTTTAGATTTGAGGCCATGCCTGGTTAAAAGCTCAGAACCATATCAGCAAAACCGAAGTAATATGGCATTACTTTCCTCCCCAAATGGATCTAATTTATAAATATATATGACTTTCCTTATAGCTCTCAAACTTTTTTGGACAAAATCTATACCACAAATTCTCTCCAAAATAAAGGACAGCACATGATGATTTATCATACCCCCTCAGGCCACAATGTGTGTGTTTTACAGTTATATGATGTTCTTAGTTTATGTAAAATATATATAAATTAATTGAGTATAGTATCTGAACTCTAACCTTATCAATTCACCACAAGTTACATATTTTTAAATAGTCTTATTTTTTTAATGTAGGAATTTTAAAGAATGCCAAAACACAAAGCTAAATATTCATTCAAACCATACTTTTTCCATGTTTCCACTCCACCCCAAACGACATTCATAGAGGACCCATATTGAGAATTGCACAGTGCTAAGTGCTCAGAGGTTTTCAATAATTCCAGGAAAACATGTCCCTAACCTCACTGGTATACAGTTTAAATTGCCACCTTATGTATTAATTTAGTGCATTAAATTTGCACAAGAGGGATGCATGATGTGACGTGGAATCTACAATTTAAAAGTTCCTCATTGACGTACACAAAAATCATAAGCAATACTGAATAAACAAAGGGGATTTCACGCATTTAATTAAATTGATGGCCAAAAGCTTTATATATTATGAGGCTGTCATTATCTTTTTTATTTTAAAAAGGTATTCTTCCAGCAATAAACTCCAGTATTCTTTAACATCACTTTACCCTTTCCAATAAGTGAAGTCTATAAAGAAATGCTAAGTATTACCCAGAGACATTCTATTTCATTAAAAAATCTATCATATTTATGCTCTGTATCCAAGACTGCTTACTAGAATCTTCTCTGTATGGAGAAGTGAACAGAACTTGTTAGCTCTTAGCATATATCTCTTAGATGTTTAAATAGTAGTTCGTCAGTCCCAGTCATGTTAGCCTTTATCTGCTCTCCTCTTCAGTCACAGCGTCATCAGCAGAAAGGAGAGGGTGGCAGAGAAAAGGGGAATCAGACTTCCAATTACTTTTACCCCCTGAAAAGAAAAGTATTAATAAGTAAAACAGCCCTTGCATGAAGTATATATGCAGGAAATTGTTCAACATCATTATTCTGTGGGGGGCTTTCTCCCTGCCTTCAGAAAGAGGATGAGACACAAACTTTACTATGTGATATAACATCACAAAGAAGAGAGGAAAATAAAAGTTTTGCATATTCCCATTCATTCCTAGAAACAAATAATTTCTAATATATCCTAATTCAATAGCCGAATCTATGTATGTTAGTGTTCTCATCTTAAAATGCAGATCATAATCTTTCTCAGAGGATTGTTGTATGAATTTACTGAGGTCTTCCAAATAAAGTGCTTATCACAATGACTAGTACTCCATAATAGATATTTTTATTATTATCTAATACTTTATAGTTAAAAAATATTTTTCTCCTTAAGTCATCCTGAATTTACTTTTGCATATAAGCTAGGAGTATAATTTTATTTTATCCAGAAAGATACTGGCTAGTCAAAATATATTAACCATATGGCTCATGTTACTCTGATAATTTCAAGTGTCATCTCTACTACATATTTAGTACTCATGTCAACATGAGTTTATTTCTGGACTCCAATTGGTTTCGTTTATCTTTTCTCTATTTTGGGATCTGTACTTCACTGCTTTAATGATTATTAGGGCAAGTATCACTCATTGTCCTTTTTGAAAAGTCACTTGGCTATTATTGTCCATTTTTTTCTACCAGATAATTTTGTACTCAGACTGTTTTTTGTTTTGTTTTTGGTGTTGTTACTGTGTTTGATTTTTTTTTACAAGGGCTTTATTGAACTTATAAATTAATTTGAAATTAATTGATAATGTTGCCTAGAAATATGGCATATTCATTTGTAGGGGTTCTTTATATATTCTGCATGTGAGTCTGTTTTTTATTGTTTATTGGGATAAGCTAAATGATGCCCTCCCTCCCCAAAGATGTCCACATTCTAATCCCTGGACACTGTAAATATATTAATTTACATGGCGTGAAGGACTTTGGAGATGGGATTAAATTAAGGATTGTTGAGTTGGGGAGATCATCCTGAATTGTGAGGATAGGACCTTGTGTATCCACAACGATCCTTATGAAACAGAGTAAGGAGAGTCCATCAGAGATAGAGATGTGAAGACAGAAGAAGAGATCAGAGTGTGTGGAGCCATGACATAAGGAATGTGGGCTGGAAAAGCTGAGCAACAAATTTTTTTCTACCAAGAGCCTCCAGAGGGAAGACAGCACTGCCAATTTCTTGGCTTTAGCCCTCTAAGATCCATTTGGACTTACGTTCAGAATAGTAAAATAATAAATTTGTGTTTCAAGACACAAAGTTTGTATTAATTTATTACAAAAGCAATTGGAAACTAATAATACATTTCAGTATTGCAAATTTATTGCAAAAACACTGTGATTTTTTGGTATTAACTATTTCTTTTGTGTGGGGGAGATATCCATGTTGTTGAGCCTATGCATAGCTTCCAAAACTTTCACTATGGCTGCTTTATTTATAATTTCATTGAGAAAGTGACTAGAGTAGCTAAGGAAGAAGGCTGACTGACAGGTTTTCCTTTTCATGTGATTATTACTAACTTCTTTTTGTAGTAGAGCCTTTTAGTGAATATTTGCATGTATAAAAATAAATATTCATGTATTTCTTAATCCTTTTTATCAATCCTCCAATATTATTAATTCCAAGTCTCTAATCATTTGACGGTGATTAGCCACTGCCCATGAAATGATGCAGATCTTAACCAGAGGCAAATTCTCCCTCCAGGCAAAGTAGACATGTATTGCTTAAAATTATGTGTATTTTGAGGCTTTTCCTTCTCTACTGTTTTTTAAGTGTTGGTCCAAATAGGGATCAAAAGCAGTCTGCTTTTGGCAGAAAAAATATCAAACCACACTCAAATGATTTTCTCTCAGTGGACTGGTCCAAGTGGATGCCTCATGAATCCACAGGCCATGTGATTCTACTATTATCTAACTCTCATAGGTCTTCCCAAGGCAATTAAAGAAAATGTTACCCAGTATTCTTAAGGTTCTGTAGCATGATGTTATTTATGTAGTGAAACTGATGGCTGATAGCATTATTAGAATATCTACAAATTGTATCTACAGCTTAAATTGTGACAGAGGGGAGAGGGTAGATATAATTCTGAGGCAATTTGGTTAAGTATACTACTATCTTACCAAGAGAAAGCAAATTGCCTCTGGTTTTGTCTGCTGTTTGATGAGGAAAGGAGGCCATTTGCTATATCAAAAGGAGTCAAATCTAGAACAATTGATGGAACCGTATCTGGAACATTTTATTGGAAACCTAAGCTGATTATATTTCATATGATGTGCCACTGTTCCCCCAACCCATCTCTGTTCTGCACTTGTCAAACTGGAGAATTAAATGGGGATGTGATAAGAATGACCTAACTTATATCATTTGTCTTTGACGATGCCACTCTTCTTCGTTATTCTCCTAGGGATGCAGTATTTTGTGTGTGTGTGTGTGTGTGTGTGTGTAATTTACCATTTTGGTAGACAGAGCTCCAGGGATTTCTACTAAATTCTTAAAGTCATAAAGTCATATCTTTCTGTCATGGATCATATACTTTATGCATGGGTCATGGATCCCCTGTGGGAATTCTTCTATTTGTTGAGGACATATGTTACAACTAAACACTTAAATCTGGGAAAATAACCATAATATGGGTTTGGGATCCCACCATGCCTATTCTCATTTTGAAATGATACTTTTTTCTAACTAAACTTACCATGAGCTTCCTTCTGATCTGTGGACTTATTTGTGTTTTATATCTCCAGGAATTATTGTTGGCTCATAGCTAGTGCTTACTAATCCCCAAATATTTAGATATTTGCCTTTTATTAAGTGTACTTATCCTTGTAAACTGCTACAGCTCTTTTTAGAGAACGTAAGGAAGTACTTCCTAAAGAGTTCTTGGTTTCTCCTTTATTTAAGGGTCTCTGGGTTTATGAACTCACTCAAATATGGGAATTGGGATAGAGATTATGTATAATTTTACATGTGGTAGCTAAAGTCACCGGTCTGTCCCCCAGAACTAAAGTTTATTTGGTTGTGCACATCAAGTAGGTCATTAGTGGACTGCCCATTTCTTACAGACTTCGTTACTCCATAATCCATTACCTACTGGTTCAGATCCTGGATGTTTTTGACTATTTTGATTACCACACTGTCCTTGTTGTCTGCTGAATGATGGATAGCAATCATGTCCATTTTGCTTCAGGCAATTAAGTACTACTAAATTGATCTATGCCAAGTTGGGATTCTGATATACTACTGAAATCATGGAACCCATTTCCACTGCATCTTTTTTTTACTGGCAACCAGAGTACATCCATTAGAGTCATTATAGAGATATTAGCACTCCTTTAACTAATGGCTTTCTCAAACCCTTAGTGGGTCATTAGGGAACTTGATGAGGGGTATGTATAAGAGGACAACATGTGATAAATAAACTCTAAAATTTTTATTATCTCTATGTTTAGATTGCTTTCTTTATATTATATAAAGAAATACTTGCCATTTCAACTTCATTTAGTGTGGGTCACCACTGAGTCCATATTTTAGTCAACCAAACAAGCAGACAATTACAACCACTCCTGGCTACTTCAGGTAGCACACTGAAATCACAGTCTTTTATATTTAGTTATACATTTTGCTCTCTATATATTTATATACATATACATATTATGCATTGATATTCATAGTTAATATATTGATAATTTCAGCCCAGTCTAAAATTGTTATTTTCTTCTTGGTCCCCAGCAAATTCATTATATTATTGATATAATTTAGCAAAATCTTGCAATTATTTTGCTATGCAAGCCTTTATTCTTCCAGGTCTCACTTAGTATTTGACCACTGTGTATACTTAGATTTGACTCTAGTTAAAAGATTTTGAGACATTAGGAATAGTGGAGGTAGCAATGAACAGAATTGACATTCCCTTGCAAAACAACCCTCCCAGACAAAAAGTTAATATAGGATCTTCAAGTAAAGCAAAAAGAACCTCTGTAGATAGGGGAAAAGGAGCTTTATCTGGCAAAGTAAGCATAGTGAGATTGGGTATGTAAGGTTACTCTCATTCTTCTGAACTCTCTAATATATTCCATTTTAATTTGTAACCTCTCACTTTTTCTTGATCAGTGCCCTTAATTTCTTTTTTTTTTTTTTTAAGATTTTATTTGTTTGACAAAGAGAGACGTGGTGAGAGAGGGAACACAAGCAGGGGGAGTGGGAGAGGGAGAAGCAGGCTTTCTGTGGAGCAGGGAGCCCGATGCAGGGCTCGATCCCAGGACCCTGGGATCATGACCTGAGCCGAAGGCAGACACTTAACGACTGAGTCACCCAGGTGCCCCGGGACCTTAATTTCATATAAGAGATTGGTTAAGGCTTTGCATTAAAATGAACTTTTAATTCAGCAATCTATTTGACCAAGTTTTAGGTTTGATTTTCCTCTATTTCAACTTTCAGCTATAACAGGTAAGTGATTCGGGCGCCTGGGTGGCTCAGTTGGTTAAGCGACTGCCTTCGGCTCAGGTCATGATCCCGGAGTCCCGGGATCGAGTCCCACATCGGGCTCCCTGCTCAGCAGGGGGGTCTGCTTCTCCCTCTGACCCTCTTCCCTCTCGTGGTCTCTATCTCTCTCTCTCTCTCTCAAATAAATAAATAAAATCTTTAAAAAAAAAAAAGGTAAGTGATTCTTTTAATACACAGAATCCCTAATTTTAGTCTGTGTCTTCAACTGACAATTTAAAACTTCAAGATTATCACCTTATATGTTATGCTGTCCAGTATATATATATATATGTATATATGTGTATATATATGTATATGTGTGTGTGTGTGTATGTGTGTGTGAATGCTATTTTATGGCATTGGGTCTTGTTCCTGCCAAAAATTTGCACAGATAATAATTTAATGACAATTTTACCACTTCCTGCCATCTAGTATAGTCTCATCTCTTAGTACTAGCTATTTTTTCACTGTCTTCTATCCCAGTTTGGCTAGATAACCATCTTAGATTTCCTTCTACCAACCACATATTGTCCTTGCCACCCCAGATAATATGAGTGTAATTGCAACACCTATCTGCAAACAGTTTCTATATTAATATTGTTAGGTATAAGACAAAAATTTACTCTGGCTGATGTATGCTAAAATGGAATTTATTAAAGAGGTGTTAAATGGTTCATATAAACACTAGGAGGGCAGGAGAATTGGCTTTAGAGACATCATATTCAGGACAAACATAGCATCACTCAGCAGAACTTGTCCACTTAAAACACTTCTGCCACAGGATGCTAGACACTGCTATTCTCAGCAATGCCATGCTGCCTGGGAATCTGGTCATGTTGCAACTACTTCATGGTTATAAAGAGTTTAGAAAATTGAGTTTTAGACATTTTCATCTTCAAATTTTAACTTCCACCTAGACTTATGAGAAGGTACATCTCCAGAGCTATTTGGAGTATTCAGATACGGGGCATCCACCCCAAGTCATGACTACCGTTGAACCTTGAACAACACATGTTTGAACCATATGGGTCCACTCATACACAAGTTTTTTATGGTATAGTACTGTAAATGTATTTTCTCTTATGATTTTCTTAATTCCCTTTAGTTAATTTTATTGTAATACAGTATATAATACATGTAACATACAAAATGTGTTAATTGGCTATTTATATTATCAGTAAGGTTTCTGGTCAACAGTAGGATATTAGTTAAGTTTTTGGGGAGTCAAAAATTATACATAAATTTTTGACTGCATGGGGGTCAGTGCCCCTAACACCTGCATTGTTCAAAGATCAACCATACTTATTTACATACATATGTATGTGTTATATTACTTGTTACTCTATATTATGTATATATAAATAAAATCAGTAAGTGTTTTTCTGAAGTTACATAAATGAGAAGCATTTGTCAATAGGCAGGTTGAAATTTAGGATATGTGTGGGAGGGAAAAGCAGGCACCAAGCTACCCCTTGTCCTCACTTCTTGCCTGCTGATAACATGAGCTCAACTCCATTCAGTGTATTTCTCTTATGGGCAGAGCTAGTTTTCTGTTTTGTTTTTTTCCCCATTAATACCTCTTGGATTTACCCCCATCTGCTCTTATGTCATTTGAGCCTAACAAATGGTTTTGTATTTAGAGGGTATTTATTGGATTATATTTTAGAGTTTAAAAACACTCAGACTGGTAATGAATAGGGAGAGGTGTCACTAGCTTAGCTCTTCGTAATAAAGCCCTATGGAAGAAGCTGCTCTGCATTTACCAAAAGTACATTCTCTTCCTTTTGGGCATAGAACTAGAACAGCATTTCCCAGGTTTTCTTACAGTTGGTTGTGACCCTGTGACCAAATTCTGGCCATTGGAATGTGGGTGAAAGTAATGCGTAGCATCTTAACATACTGTGTACAATCCTCCATGTTCTTTTTCTCTTCTGGCTGGTGAGAATGCAGACATTGTCTAAGGTGTTGAGAATGGTCGAGCCACAGTATGGAAAGAAAAAGCATAGAAAGTGGCCCTGCTACTAACTAGAACTTTCCTTTGACTTTAGTTCAGTTGCAAACACCTTATAATGCCTTCTATTTATTTATTCTATTGATGCTGCTTATTAACTTTCAGTAACTTCTTTTCAAATACTATCCTTTTTGGTTGTATTCTGTACAGCTTCTAATTATTTTTACAAACTGTGTCTGGTTTCTAATCTCTGGTTTTTTCCTGAACTTTGAACTGTAGATTTTTCAGCTATCTCCTGAAACCTCAAATTCTGGAATCTATATAATTATAACCTTTACTTTTCCATTCCCCAAGGGTCCAATATCATAAATAGAAATCCAGTCTGGGAACCTTTGTAGCCTATGTATTAACTAATATACAAAAATGAATGCTATAACAGTATTACAGGATAGATTCTGGAAAAAATATTTTCCATTTTCATCACTTCTCATTATGATCAATGTGATTTAGGGTCTTAAACTTCACAGAGAGATTATAAGAGAGTTCTCAGACTCCATTTTCTATCAAAATTATTTAATAAGGATCAATCCAAATGCTTTCATATGAAATATATTATTTTATATTATATTATATCTTATACTATATATAATATACAGCATATTATATATTATTTTATATTTTATATTGCTCAAGGTCACACAGCTAGAAAAAGATATAGCTAGGATTTGATCCGAGGCATCAATACACCAAATTCCAACCTCTCAACCTCTCAGCCAACATTCAGGAGAGGAATGCATTCTTAAGGAATAAACAAATCCCAAAGCCATTACAAGAAATAATGCTAAAGTTGATTAAGTACATGTTAATACATTTTTGCACTTCGAATGACACTATAAACAAAGTTAAATTAAAAAGCAACACAACAGGCGCCCGGCTAGCTCAGTCGGTAGGGCATGAGACTCTTAAAAAGCAACACAACAGGAGAAAGGGTTTGCTAACTGATAAAGGTTTAAAATACAAAATATATATAAAGCTGCTAATAATCATTAAGAAAAGAAAGAGAAAGAAGGAGAAAAAAATAAGTAAAGAATCTGAACAGGCAATTTAGAAAGGAAGAATCACAAATAATACATATGAAAAATACTACACCTTACTGCTGTAAAACCAGATAATCAGAGAAATGCAAACTAAACAACACTGATTTTTTTTAACTACCATTGGACTGGGAAAAATTTAAAAATGGTTAATATCCAGTGTCATACAGGTATAGAAAAACACACTTTTGATGGGACTGTAATTTGGTACTGACTTTTAGAGCGTAATTGGGAGGTTTCTATTAAAATATATACAAAGAGTGTACACACATACCCTCTGACTTAGAAGAGTATACATATGTACACCCTTGATTTAAAAATTCTGTCTAGTTATCCATTTTACAGAAATACTACTAAACTCACCTACTAGACACAAAGATGTTCACTGCAACATTACAGTTAGAAACAACCTAGTATCAGAAAGAAATAAATGACCATGAAACACCAGTACTATGGAATCCTCTGCAAAAGTTAAAAATGAGATAATCTATAGGTAATGATAGAAAAATATACCTAAGATTCATATTGTTGTTATAAAGGAAGTTGCAGAATCATACATTATGAGCCTCTTAAAAAAAATAACCTGTATGATGTCCATGTCGTACATAGAACACATACATAAATGTTTTAGAAAAGGGCTAAGAAGGAGCTACAGCAAACTTAAAAATGGTTATCTCTGAGAAAGGGGAGCTAGACTGGAAAAAGATGGTGACTGAAGGGGAACTCTTTACGTCTTTTAATGTTAACAACAATAACAAACACACATTCAGATATTGTATAAGTTTTGTAAAGAAAAAAATACATTAAGTAAATCCTGTGATTGAGAAGGAGTTTTAATGGGTGGCACCGGTTGCCCCAGCAAAACCCAGGACACTGGAAGTCTCTCATTTTTTTGTTTTGATTTGTTTTCAGCTTTATTGAGATATAACTGACATACTGTGTAAGTTACAGGTTGATTTGCTACATTTATATAAGGCAAAATGATTACCACCATAATGTCAACTAATACCTGTATCACATCACATAATTACCATTTCTTTTTCTGTGGTGAGAATATTTAAGATCTGCTCTCATCAACTTTCAAGTATGTAATACAGTACTGTTAACTATAAGCACTATGCTGTACATTAGATCCTCAGCACTTACTCATCTTATAGCTCTAAGTTTATACTCTGACAAATATTTCCCCTTTACCCCAATCACCCAACCCCTGGTAGCCACCCCTCTTGTCTGTTTTTAGCATTTTTAGATTCCACATACAAGTGATATCATACAGTATTTATCTTTCTCTTTTCTGACTTATTTCAATTGGCATAATGCCTCCAGACCCATCCATGTTGTTGCAAACAGTAGGATGTCCTTTCTCATGGCTGAAAAATATTATAATAAACACACACACTCTATATAGACATATATACATATGTATATGTATAGATATATGATATATATGTATAGACATATATAGTATACATATGTATATATAATGTATATAGATGTATATAGATCATATATCTATACATCTCTCTCTCTCTATATATAGAACAGATTACCTTTTCCTATTGCATATTCTTGATGCCTTTTTTGTAAACTGATTAAACATATATGCATGCATGCTTATTTCTAGCCTCTCTATTCTGCTCCATTGGTCTATATTTGTATTAATGCCAACACCATACTGTTTTGACTATTACAGCTTTTACTATAGTTTGAAATCAGAAAGTATGATGCCTCCAGATTTGTTCTTCTTTCTCAAGATTTCTTTGGTTATGTGGATTCTTTTGTGGTTCCATGAAAATTTTAAGACTATTTTTTCTGTGAAAAATGCCCTTGGAACTTTGACAGGGATTGCACTAAATCTGTAGGTTGCTTATGTTAATATGGACATTTTAACAATATTAATTACTGCAATCCATAGCATGGAATATCTTTCATGTATTTGTATCTTCTTTAATTTCTTTCATCAGTGTTAGTTTTTAGCATGCAGATCTTTCACCTCCTTGGCTAAATTTATTCCCAAGTATATAATTTTCCAAATGCTATCGTAAATGGGATTTTCTTAATTTGTCTGATACTTCATTGTCACAGAGATGCAACTGTTTTTTTTTTTTGTATTTTGATTTCTGCAACTTTATTATTATTTCTAAAGTTTTTTGGTGCAGTCTAGGATTTTTTTTTTTAAGATATGACATCATGGCATTCATAAATAAAGACAATTTTACTTCTTTCCTTCTGATTTGGATTTCTTTTCTTTTTCTGACCTAATTGCTCTGGCGAGGACTTTCAGTACTCTTTCAAATAAAAGCAGTAAGAGTGAGCACCCTTGTCCTGTTCTTGATCTTAGAGGAGAAGTTTTCAGCATTTCACCACTGAGTATGGTATTAGCTGTGGGCGTACCATATATGGCCTTTATTATGTTGGGGTGTATTCCCTCTACACCCAGCTTGTTTAGAGTTTTTATCATGAAACGATGTTGAACCTTGTCAAATGCTTTTTCTGCATCCATTGAGATGATCATATGATTTTCATCCTTCAGTTATAAATGTGGTATATCATTGATTGATTTGCAGATACTGAATCACCCTTGTATTCCTAGAAAAAATCCCACTTGATCATGGTATAAGATCCTTTTAATGTATGCCCAAAATTTGTTTGCTGATATTTTGCTGATTTTAGTATCTATGTTCATTGGAGATATTGGCCTGTAATTTTTTTTTATGATGTCCTTGTCTGCTTTTTGGTATTAGGATAATAATGGCCTTGTAAAATGAATTTGGAAGCATGTCCTCCTTTTCTATTTCTTTGGAAGAGTTTCAGAAGTATTGGTATTAATTCTTCTTTAAGTGTTTGATAGAATTCACCATCTTTCTGAACTTTTTGGGGGAGGTTTTTAATTACTGATTCAGCCTCTTTACTAATAATCAGTCTGTTCAGACTTTCTATTTCTTTATGATTCGGTCTTGGTAGGTTGTTTCTAGAAATTTGCCCATTTCTTCCAGAATGTCCAATTTGTTGGTATATAACTGTCCAGAGTAGTCTCTTAAGATCCTCTGTATTTCTGTGGTATCAGTTGTAACATCTCTTCTTTCATTTCTGATTTTGAGTCCTCTCATTTTTCTTGGTAAGTCTAACTAAAGATCTGTTTCATTTCTTTCAAAAAACCAGCTGTTTTGTCTTTTGTCTTTTAAGACTATCTCTTTTCCTCTGCTTTGATCTTTGTTATATCCTTCTTTCTACTAACTTTGGGCTTAATTTGTTCTTTATCTTTTCTAGTTCCTTGAAATATAAAATAAGGTTATTTGAAATTTTTCTTGCTTCTGAAGGTAGACATTTATCACTATAAACTTCCCTTCTAGAATTGTTTTGCTGCATCACAAAATCTTTGGTATGTTGTACTGCCATTTTCACTTGTCTCAAGGTATTTAATTTTTTTTTAATTTCTACTTTGACCCAATGGTTATTCACTAATATGACTTCTAATCTCCACATATTTGGGAATTTTCCAGTTTTTTTCTTGTAATTGATTTCTAGTTTCAACCATGGTATTTGGAAAAGATGCTTGATATTATTTCAATTTTCTTAAATTTATTAAGACTGTTTTGTGTTCCAACATATGACCTACCCTGGAGAATATTCCATGTGTGCTTGAGAAGAATGTGTTCTGCTGCTGTGGGATAAAAAGTTCTATAAATGTGTGTTCAGTCAATCTGGTCTAACATGCAATTTATGTCCAATGTTTCCTTATTAATATTCTGCCTGGATGACTAGCCATTGTTGAAAGTAGGGCACTGAATTCCCTAATATTGTATTTCTGTCTATTTCTCCCTTGAGTTGTTAATTTTGCTTTATAGATTTAGATGCTCCTATGTTGACTGCATTAATATTTACAAATGTTATATGCCCTTGACCCTTTTATTATTGTATACAAAGAAGGTATACAAAGGTAACTTGTCTCTTGTTACAGTCTTCATCTTAAAGTCTATTTTGTCTGATGTAAGTATAACTACTTCTGCTTTCTTTTGGCTTCCATTTGCATGGAAAATCCTTTTCCATTCCTTCACTTTGAGTCTTCATATGTTCTTAAAGCTAAAATGAATCTCTCATAGGCAGCACATACTTGGGGCTCGATTATTTTTTTTTTAATCTATTTGGCCACTCTACGTCTTTTGATTGGAGAACAGTCCATTTACATTTAAAATTATTGATAGGTATGGACTTGATAGGACTTGATAAAATTATTGATAGGTATGGGCTTATTGCCATTTTAATTGTTTTCTGGTTGTTTTGTAATTCCTTTGTTCCTTTCTTCCTCTCTTGTTCTCTTTGTGATTTCATGATCTTCTGCAGTAGTATGCTTAGATTTCTTTCTGTTTTGTATATTTACTATAGGATTTTGCTTTGTGTTTATCATGGGTCTTACATAAAGGTATTATAACAGTCTATTTTAAGCTGATAATTTCCAACAAAAAAAAGCTCTAAATTTATACAGTACCCTCCTCTCCCATTTATGTGTTTGATGTCTAAATTTACTTTTTATACTGTGTATACACTATCAAATTACTGTAGTTACAGTTTTTACTATTTTGTCTTTATAATGTTATATATAAGTTATCCACCACCATTACAACATTAGAGTATTCTAATATATTTACCTCTACCAGTGAGTTTTATAATTGGATGTTTTCCTGTTATTAATTAGTATCTTATTGTTTTAGCTTCAAGAATTCCTTTTAACATTTCTTGTAAAGCCAGTCTAGTGATGATAACTCCTTCAGATTTTGCTTGTCTGGGAAACTATTTCTCTCTCCTTCAATTCTGGAAGGGTGACTTTGCCAGGTAGAGTATTGTCAATTGGCAGGTTTTTCCTTTCTGCATTTGAATATATCATGCCACTAACTTCTGGCCTGCAAAGTTTCTGCTAAAAAAAACCTGCCTGCTGTCTTATCAGGAGTTGCCTTATAAGAAACACTTTGTTTTTCTCCTGTTTCTTTTAAGACTCTCTTCTTTTCTTTAATGTTTGACAATTTAACTATAATGTATCTCACTGTGAATCTCTTTGGATTCCTCTTGTTTGGCACTCTCTGGGCTTTTTGCATCTGGATGTCTGTTTCTTTCCTCAGATTCAAGACATTTTCACACACTATTTTTCAAATAAGCTTTCTGTTCCTTTTTCTTGCTCTCTCCTCCTTCTGGGATGCCTATAATGTGTATACTGGTTAGTTTGCTAGTGTCCCATCAATCACTTAAGCTATCTTGGCTCTTTTTCTTTTGTTTCTCTGATTGAATTACACTGCCCTGCCTTCAAGTTTCTTGATCCTTTCTTCTACTTCAGCCAGTCTACTGTTGAACCTCTATATTGAATTTTTCAGTTCAGTTATTATACTTTTCTGCTCTGTGATTTATGTTTGGTACTTTTATATATTTTCTATTGCTTTGTTGAAATCCTCACTCTGTTCATACATTGCTCTCCCGATCTTTGTGAGCACCTTTATGACCATTATTTTCAACTCTCTATCAGCTAAATCACTTATCTCCATCTCATTAAGATGTGAATGTTTTTTATCATGTTCTTTTATTTGGAAAATATTCCTGTTTCTTCATTTTCCATGACTCCCTGTGTGGTTTTCCATGCACTGGATAAAATAGCCACCTCTCCAGTCTTGAGAGGTCTTGTGTAGGAGACAAAAGGTATTAATCAGCCCAGCCTAAGCTCCTAGTTGTCTCTCAAACTTCTGTAATTATCTAAGTGCCTTCTTTGTTCTGTTGCCCCCAGTAGTTTGTTTACAAAGATCCATCTGTGTTCCATAATGGAAGATCATAGTTGGCACCTAGATGCAGTTAAATGGAAGCTGGACTCTCACACAGCAGCTGGAAAATTATGTAGTTGGGCCCCTTTCAGCAAGAAATTGAGAAGTGGGCATTGTTGCCTGTTTTTCTGCACTTGGCCTAGGTATACAGTTCGAGGCGTGGGGGGTACTCCTACAGCCATTAAGATCTGCTACAGTCTTGTGGAATTCATGAATTCAAGCCCTATTGGCTATCAATGCCATGCAATCCAGGGGCCTGTGCCTTGGTTAGGAGTCACAGAAGCTGGTACACCAGGTATGTGAACAAACATCTCTTCCAGGAGACTTGGAGAAGGATAGAAGAAGGCAGGGAAAGTGTCCACAGGCTTCCCGGGTCTCCAGAGAGAATGTCAGTCAGCTTCTAGTTGCATGCCATATAAAAGCCCTCAGGTAGCAACTTTTAAAGTATGCAAATAGACCCTTTTCAGTGGAAGACTGGTAAATGGGTATTTTTTTTGGCAGCTCACTCTGTGCTGAGCTCTGGAAGGACAGCTGGTTAAG
Organism: Callorhinus ursinus; assembly: GCF_003265705.2. NCBI lineage: Eukaryota > Metazoa > Chordata > Mammalia > Carnivora > Otariidae > Callorhinus > Callorhinus ursinus. The sequence goes on along the minus strand of NW_027397064.1, from coordinate 34,524,642 downwards.
TACTGTTTTCTTTGCTTGCTACAGTCCTATGGGACTTGTGAATGTAAGCCTCATTGGATATCAGAGCCAGGTGATCTGGGGACCTGTCCCTCAAGCAGCAGCCACTGAAGCTGGGGTACAGACAAGTGTACAAGCTTTTAGCAGTGATTTGGAGTGGATTAGAGGGAGAAGGCACTGGAGGCATCTGTTGGCTTTCCCAGCCTCCAGGGAGGATGGCAATCAGCCACTAGATGTGTACTAAATTAGAAGCCTGACCTCCAGTCAGCAGCTTTTAATGTAAATATATCCTTGTCAGGGAAAGACTGGAAGATGAACATGTTTTGCCTGTTCCCTCTGCACTGAGCCCTAGGGAGATAGCCATTGTGAGCTCTCTAAAGCTCATCAAAAACTGTTTTATTATTTCCTATAGTCTTGTGGGACTCAGGGACACAAACTCTGTTGGGCTTTCAGAGCTAGGTGTTTGGAGAGTCCACCCTTCAAGCGGAAGTATTAAAAGTGGGGCACTAGATGAAGGGTCTAAACCTTTCACTCCTCAAGGAAAAGCTGGAAGTTAGGAGTTCCCTCCTGATTGTATGTCACTATGCTGTGGGTAGGGAATAGAAAGAGTGTGTCTCAGACTTTCCAACCCATTTTGATGTGGGAATTTTCTTGTTTGACCAATGTGTAGGAGTTGCTCAGCTAGTTTCTGGATTTCTTTCAGAGAGAACTGCCCTGGCTCTTTCTTATATTAGATTCCAGCTTATGAAAATAGCAGGTCCAAGCCCTCTGAAAATAATAAAGTTTCTTCCATGTATCCCAAACCATTCCCAATTTAAAATTACAATATTGTGACTCAACACTCTCATTTGGAACTCAAGTGATTCTTCTTTAAACTGTCCTTGTGGATTTAAAATAAAAGCACAACAATGTATTTTGGAGATACTTCTTTTAATTCAGTTTTCCCAAGAGAAGTACATTGACTTCAGCTTTCTCTTGCCCCCTCAGTAAAGCCTGCTCTTGGGAAAGTACCCTCTCTCTTCCAGGAAAAACTGAATTTAAACAGTTGCTTTCAATCTTAATCATTAATATGCCATTCAGTTCAGCTAATTCTGATTCAGAATTAATAATGAACACTAGGATGGTTTCTGGATTAAAGAAATTGAATAACACCCAGAAAATGGAGCTATGGAAGAAATGTCTTGTATAAATTCTGCTTTAAATCTTTGCCATTGGTTGTATTAGAGGAAGAGGAAAGGGATGAGTTCTCAAGTGCATAATTGCCCTTTTAGACAATAAAAGGGTTTCCTAACATTAGTTCCATATGCTGAAAATGGCTTCTTTCTTTCCTATAACTAGAAATCAGTAGTTACACAAGCATTGGAATCCACATCTATTTCTAGAAACCACCTTTTCATGGCTATTTTTTAAACATAGAAACAAAAGTATGCAGCTTACACAGTATCAACCAGCAGGCACCAACCTCCACCATCTCCACTGTCTTCACTATATTCAGAAGCTCACTTTGTCCATTTAGAAAAACAATGCTTACATTTTCTGGTGCAAAATGAACATCCCCATAATATTAATGTTCTCACCATTTCTTCAGATTTAAAATAGCTTTTCTACCATAGATAAACTTCATTTACTCACACACTGATAATTCAGAATTTTCAGTAACTCAGATATTTTATATACTCCTCTGTTAGACAGTAAGTTACATTCAAATGGATTAAGAGCCAATGAGAATAGGTAAAGAAAAGTAGCTAAACTTTATGTCTTAGAAACTCTTTTACCACTGAGAAAACCTCATTTCCTAGATTGTAAAGGGAAATATAAGGCTTCCATATCAGCAATTAAAATGCTAAATAAAATGTAACTCTTATTTCCTATCAGACACCAGCAGGGAAAGGGACGTGGAGGGATGGGGACACTATGCAGAGTCCCATAGAATCAAGGAATATAATTATCTTTCTCTGAGCCCATAAGTGAAAAATCTGTAGCCCAGTAGCCCCCAGATTCCTCCTTTTCTTATTTCTACAATTTCAGAGACAGTTAAGATCAGAGCCTGGAATGGGATACAACATCAGAGCGTTAAAGTCTTGCTTCTTCCTTGGACCATAACTCAGCCTAAGACTTAAGTACCTTATCTGCCAAAAGGAAATAATAATAATAATTGCTCTAAGGATTAAAATAGTACATGTAGCCTAAACATAGCACCTGGTATATAAATTCTCTGAGTTTCTCCACTCTGTACTCCCTTCCCTCACTCAAGTTCTCCTCTCCCTCTGTTACCATCACTTGTTGCATTGCTATCACTCTTCTTCATTGCAACTACCACTCAAGAGGCTTCTTTAGAATCCACATAGCAATAGGGCCTTAGCTGTTGCTACTATTTTGCTACTAACTGGATCCAGAATAGAAAGCCAATGAAAGAGGATTTAGGCCTAGGAGAAAAGTCCAAATATAGGTTTCCTGAAAACTTGTATCTCATTGGTGCCAGTTTGGGTCAATGCCTATATTTCTAATCAATTGCTGTGGCCAGGGTAAATTATTGATTGGCTCAGGTCCAAATTACACATTCCACTTGGAGAAATTGGAGATGCTCTACCAAACCATATGGACAAAATAAGGGAAGGAGTAGATCCCCAAACGACTGTTGCCAGAAGTAGGATGAATGGATGCAGAGAAAATACATCCTCTTATATATCTCCTTATACTCACTTCTCTTTAGTGGCTATATAATGCTTTTCCTTGAAGTCTTCCCAAAATTCTGTAATATAAATATTTACATATATGATCCAAAGTGTTTATTGCCTGGATATTCTAAAGTCTTTTAGTCTTTGGGGAACTCACTGCTTTCATAATTAAAAGGATGCGTCCTCATCTTATGTCCTGGAGGAAGTCCCAAACTCACCCAGATATTTCACATATTCCCATGGTTAGATGGCATCTCCTCATCATCTCTCACTTACCTTACCCTCTCATTTCCTGCAGCTGCTATCTTGTCTTCTGTCTCCTCTCTTACTCCTCAAAATAGGATGTAAATTAGGATTACAAAATAGGACGTGTAAATTTTATTAAAATTTTAGGTAAAATAGAAAAGGATCACAGAAAAGGGTGGATCAGGGAATAATTTTAAACTGCATTTGAGAATTATTATTCTTAGAATTTGCTTAACCACATGCCAAAGTATAATTTTAGTGATTACCTTCCCCCCCCTCCAAACATTAATCTTCTGCCAGGCTGCTACCTCTTCTCTTTGTCTCCTCCACATTTTAGGACTCATAAAAACCCTACCTCCCCAACCCATCAGGGAAAAATTTAAATATTTTCTTCCATTCTATACAGAGCAATTTAGCTCCATATCCTTATTTAATGGAGTGTGTCTTTCATTCATTTGATGCTATATATCTGTGTAGAGTAATGGCAAAATTTTCAATATTTGCTTTCTTTATGCTGAATTTAATTCCTTAAGTTTAACACTGAAAGAAAAGCAGGAAATGAAAATATACCAAAACACATTTTATTGGTTTTGCAATTTCAAATTTTAAAATTAAAAGAACAATACAAAATACCCAGTAGGCAGTCCCATAATTCTGCAGCCCCAGAAGTTGTTAGTGGGTTTCTCCTATTGTTTTTATACATAAATTGTTTTTGACAGTAAGAACTAACTCTCCATCTCAAAGCTTTCTCACCTCAACATGTCAGTGTCCATCCTTTAGCAATTCTGTCTTCATTATTCTCATGGCCATTTTTCCATTCCTGTTCTTCTGAGCCACCAAATACTATCATCATATACATGAAAGTTAAAATATTCTCTAAGAGGACATGTAGTCCAATGCTCTGCTTCCACACAAGAAAGCTGTTAAGTGTAACACAGTGTCACCATTTACATATACAGTAACTGAGATTCAGACATACAATTGGCTTAGAGTAAGTTGCCAGAGAAAGACAGGAACTTTACCTCCTGATTCCTTGCACGATGCTTTGACTTAAACTCAGTAGATTTCAGCAAGCAGGCCAACAAATGCAAGCTACATCTTGATGTCACTGCCTCCTTCCCAGGTTTTGGTAATCCCACCTTATTTGTGGATGTGTTTCTACCTAGTACTTTCCCCTCCATTGTACTTTCTGAAAATCGCAGGCTCTTTTGTTTCTGCACACTTACGCTATGATAAGGCTGGCATCATGGACTCTAAAATAAATTTCAAGCTGCTTTTCTGCTGTCTTTTTTAAAAGCTGTAAGCGAGTAAGAAAAGACAGTTGATGCCTGGTCCAGAGTAAGCTTGAGTGGCTATTTACCAAAAAATCCATATGGTGCTGATCAATATATTGCTTCATATTTAAGGTTCTTTCAACAGTCCAGCAAATAGCTTTTTTCATTTTGGATCCTTACAGTGATATTGGATTTGTGTGTCAGAGTTCTTGTAGTTAACTAATTTTATCCTTCTTACACTTTTAAGTAAAAAAAAAAAACAAAGAATTTAAATAAACAAAAAACAACAAAAACCCCAGAGGTTCTGGGCTGTACTGGGTGCTAAGCAGTAGTGTACACAGTAAGAAAGCCAAGTGCCTAATGAGATTCCACTTCTATGGACAGCACAGTGACTAAGCCAACTGACTTTCTAATGAAGCTGCCTAAGTTCAAATACCAGCTGTACTACCTATTAACTACACTACCCAGAGAACTCAATTATCTCATCTTTTAAATTTGGAATAATGGTACCTACCTCAAATGAGTGTTGTAAGAATTAAATTATTTCATATATCAGAAGAATTTAGGAAAGTGCCTTGGATAAAGTAAGTCATTGCTAAATGCTTGCTTATCACCATTAATTCTTATTAACTGGGTTGATACAACCACATAGGCTCAATACTGTTTTTTAAAAGTCTAAACTTACATTATAAACAAAATTCTGCCTATTTACTAGGGAAAAAAAAGTATATTTCCCCTCTACTTTTTTTTTAAACTTAATTCATTTCACAAATACAATATTGAGCACCTAATTGTTCATGCACTAAAAGATGTACCAGGGATATGGTGCCGAACAAGAGAAAGGCTCTTTGTAGAGGAAAAGATTATAAATACATTAAAAAATAAAATGATCAAAATATCAAAATGTACTAGAGCTATGCAGAATATAAAATGGGATGATTTAATAGGTCAGTATGGAGGCAGGGTCATGGTGGAGAGTGACACTCTAGAAGCAACATGAAAGCTGAGATCTGAGCAAGACTGTTCTACAAAGACTAGGTTGTGCACATTCCAGCAAAGAGAAGAACTGGTGTCGAGGAGCAGAAAGAAGACCAGTGTGGCTGGAGATGGTCAAATCAAAGAATAGGAGATAATATTAGAGACACAGTCAAAAGAGGAAGATTATGTAGAGCCTTATAGACCCTTGTGGAGTTTAGATTTCATCCTAAATAAGATGAGAAGCCTTTGGAAGGTTAGAGGAAGGATGTGATCTGATCTATAATTCTAAACAGTCACCCTGGGAACCAGGCAGAGAATGGACCACAGAGGAGAAAGAGAAGGCAGTGCTAAGAGGTAACTGTAGTCAGATGAGAGGCAATTGTGACAGTGGGGATGGGCAGATTCTGGATGTATTTGAGAGGTAACACTGGCATACTTGGAATGGACATGAGGGTGGGGATGAAAGAGAGATGGGGATCCAGAAGGACTCGGGTTTTTGGCTTGAGACACCATATTGGTGATTTACTGAATTCAGAAAACTTAGGTATAAATTTGGAGGAAAAAAAAAAAAACCACATGTTATTTTTATGGTACTTTTATTTTGACCAAATGCACTGAATAAGAAATATTTGTATTTTTCTAACCTGTAAATTTGTATTTTTCTAAACCTATTTTAGTCTTCTGAAATTGTAGCACTGGTGAAGCTAATCCTAACTGACCAAAGAGGCAAATTCACTTTCCCTTTATTATTCGAGTTGTGTGTTCCATTTGCATATATATAACTAAAACTCCAAGAATGTCCACAATCAATCTTTCCCTATAGCTTCCTGCTGAAAATTTTATAAAGCATGAACTCAACAGAAACTAAGAACCATACCTGCTTCACTTACATTATATATATATCAAGCCCACAGCACAACTTAAAGGAACATGAAATAAATGAATTTTATTGTGCTGATGATGGTAGCAGCCAAAACACATACCACAAAGAGAAGCCAACAAAGTCTAGGACAGCTTATGTGCAATCTTTTATACCATGTCTTAAACGTTAAATAGCTCTCATTCCAAATGAGTCATTTTTCTTCTATTTCAGGTCTTCACAAAGAATACAATCAGTTCTGCTATTGTTTGGAAAACAGGAATTTGTTCTGATGCATTTGATACAGTAGGGACAATTTGAGGACAATGCATATTTAATGTTTCCTTATGCACCATTTCACGTGAGCAGCACTAGATAATGAAGAAAACTGCACTCAACTGATCCAACTGCACAGGAATACACAAAGCACACACACCCTCCTCAAACATCTGCCAGCTACCTTAGTTCACTGGCCTGGGTTATGAGCCACACCCATCACATCTGGTATTAGAACCTCCCACCTAATTGCAGATAATCCTCCTTCTACCATTTCACAATAACTCACAAGCTGCAACCCTTTTTTTAAAACATTTTTTATTTAAATTCAATTAATTAATATATAATGTAGTATTGGTTTTAGAGGTACAGGTCTGTGATTCACCAGTCTTATGTAACACCCAGTGCTCATGACATCATGTGCCCTCCTTAATGCCCATCACCCAGTTACCCCATCCCCTCCACTCCCCTCCCCTTCAGCAGCCCTCAGTTTGTCTCCTATGATTAAGAGTCTCTTAAAGTTTGTCTCCCTCTCTGGTTTCATCTTGTTTTATTTTGTCCTCTCTTCCCCTATGATCCTTTGTTTTGTTTCTTAAATTCCACACATCAGTGAGGTCATATGATAATTGTATTTCTATCATTGACTTATTTCACTTAGCATAATCCCCTCCAGTTCCATCCATGTCGATGCAAATAGTGGGTATTCATCCTTTCTGATGGCTGATTAGTCTGTAGTGCTGGGTCATAGGGTAGCTCTATTTTTAACTTCTTGAGGAAGCTCCATACTGTTTTCCAGAGTGGCTGCACCAGCTTGCATTCCCACCAACAGTGTAGGAGGGTTCCCCTTTCTCCGCATCCTAGCCAATACTTGTTGTTTCCTGTCTTGTTAATTTTAGCCATTCTGACTGGTGTAAGGTGGTATCTCATTGTGGTTTTGATTTGTATTTCCCTGATGCCGAGTGATATGGAGCATTTTTTCATGTCTGTTCGGCATTTGGATGTCTTTTTTGGAGAAATGTCTGTCCATGTCTTCTGCTCCTTTCTTGATCGGATTATTTGTTCCTTGGGTGTTGAGTTTGATAAGTTCTTCATAGATTTTGGGTACTAGCCCTTTATCTGATGTGTCATTTGCAAATATCTTCTCCCATTCTGTCGGTTGTCTTCTGATCTTGTCAACTGTTTCCTTTGCTGTGCAAAGTCTTTTTATCTGCAACCCTTCTAACACCCACATGCAAACTTCAAGTTTGTTTCAAGGTAAAGTACCATATTTATTATAGTATTTACATAGTTTCTAACCATTTAATGTATGTAAAACAGTACTACCATTTTTACTAGGTTTCTTTTGTTTTTTAATGTGTTGCAAAGTTTTTTAGTATTGCACACGTAACTGCTTTATTCCATAAACCCTGGATCACATACAGCAGAACTGATATCTAAAATGTAAATTCAGTCTTTTGGGTTAAGTTTCTAAAACTAAACAAACATCATCAAAGTGATTAGATAAGTTTAATTATAGTTTCTCTGAATTATGAAATGTGATTTAACACAATGCTTAGAATGAGAAGGATATTGCAAGCTTAAGAAAATCACATTCTGATTGGGTATTATGTATCAGGTGCTATTTCACTCACAAGTATGGTCATATCTTATTTGAGTGTTTAATTTCTGTACTGTAGTTATCATTTTCTAACATCTCATAAAAGAGAAAAGAAGTAACTAAAGAAAAGTTCTTTTCAATTTTAAAAGAAATAGTCCGTTTTGTGAAATGCATATGTGGAGTATGTGTGTGTGTGTATGTATTGGGGATTAAGTTTTAAGCGCAACCTAAATCTATCCTGAAAGAAAAGTGTAAATGTAAATGTGGAATACTTATAGTGAAAGGAAAAGAGAAAGGGAGAGCAGTGAGGGTTGGTGAGAAATTTTATTCTTTTCACTCTCAAAGAAGCTAGAAAAATCACTGCTTGGGAAAAAAAGTTTAATAGTGGAATAAAAAAGTCTTAATATTCATTCAAATACTATAAAGTTCTTATAAGCCAGATGTAAAATTATGGCATATTTTATGAAAATGAAAGTAAAAGAGAAGGAGATATTAATATCAAGAGTCTTGAACAGTATTTCATTCTGAAGCCCTGGAGATTTAGCAGGTATCCCTTCAAGCCATACTAACTAGCTGAGTATGTGGGTGTGTACCAGAGACTCCTGTCCACTAGGGGCTAGACTTTCACCAATAAACTGTTCTTAACTATAGCACTTTTAAATAAAGTCTATTTAGCAAGCATACAGATAAAAAGGTGTTTTTTAATCATGAAATGTATTTCTGATCATAAGAGATTATTTTTAAATAAGTATCTTAGAATCAGCTTAATAGTTCCAAACAAACTGACTCAAAAGATGGATATTCTCAAGTAAAATGCTACTTCAGGAAGTTTACACTGTGATAATAAATTTCCTCACTGAAACATTTGCAGTATTCCCTCTTTTTCACCTTCCAGCTTTATGAAGGCTAGACTTTATTATGCATTAATCATGCATAATTAACATCAAGCAATCAAGTCTTCCTGGTATATCACTGTTAAAGAAAAGTATTAGATGCAAAACAAGATTATAGGGTTTTTAAAAAATTTTTGGAATTCCCCCATTTATCAAACATTTGTTCAGTTATTTCTGGATAATGGGTTTTGGGAACAATTTATGTTTTTGTTTCCTTATTTGTCTACTTGTCCACTCTTCTATGACAAGAAGGTAAACTTTTATAATCACAAAGAAAGAGTAATTTTTAAATTGGAAGATTCATTTATTGACCTCCCAAGGAACCTGCTCTAGCCATACAAAGATAAGGAAGACACAGACTCATTAGAGAGACTGGTAAATAAACAAGGTCTTCCCAAGACAATGACTTTCCCTCTGCTACTAAAAAAAAAAAAAAAAAAAAAGCACATAAGAAGGCACAGTACAGTATAATGCAAGGTATGTACCAGTTAAGATCCATGGGTTTGGACTCAGAGGGAGCATGGTCTAAATATTGGCTCTGCTGTGTGATTCTCATTACATTTTTTAGCCACCCTGTTTCAACCTCTCTTTACTAGTGCCTGGCACATACTAAGTGTTCAAGAAACACTGTTTTTAATATAGAGCACTAGGAAGGGCTAGAGGAGGGCACTGAGAATGAACGCACCTACTAATCAACACATGACGGACGAAGAGCAGAGTTCCTCAGTGGACCAAGAGTCATCTACTTTGGATATCTACTGCACTAGAATTTTAGGGTTACATGGAGATAGATGATCAGATAGATAGATAGATCTGCAAGCGGCATTACTGCTTAATAGCTTAGAGTCTATTTTGAAGTTCTAAAGCCAGTAAGGTCACAGAACACTCTCACGAGGAACGAGTTGGCCACGTTGTACCCAAGGAAGTTCTCACAAGAAGGCATTATGAAATGTTCTCTTCCTCAGAACTTAACTGTAAAATGTTCCCACCAGAGTCCAATGGGAGGTTTATGGGAGTAAAGGACAGAATTAGGTCTTGTATATTTTTAAAGGGTCATTCAAAAAGGCAAAGCCTAAATTTTTTACAGATGGCAGAATAAGGACTGATGCAGTTGGCCAAAACTGACCTTTTATATTTTCCAAAAGCAAATGTTTCCTGAAAGAGGACTTTACTATATTACCAATGGGGGGAAAAAAAGTCCTGGATGCTTACATTGGACAACTCAGTACACATTCACTGCCAAATACATTTATAAAAATCAATAATAATGTTTTCCATGGTACCTGTTTTCAACCTTCCCGCAAAATTTTGCCCTGTATTTGCTTTTTCTCAAACACAAATATGTTTCTGAGGAGAAACAACATCTCACATGAGAATAGGCTTGTGAAAGCACATGCATTTTAGGAACCTTACTGTTAGCTCCACATTCTCTACTTCGACAATGACACACGGGCCACGGTGAAGATAGTTGATTTTGCCAGGTCTTCTAGATAATGAGTATAGAACTGATTTTAAGTTCTTCCAGAATGAAACTCCTTTTAAACCTCTTTTAAAACACACTTCCCTGGGGAAGAGGGAAAGAGGTTTCAGAAATTTCTATGCTCTTTTGGATGTTAAATAACTCTTCAAAAACAAAATTTTGATGAATTCAGTGGGAAAAGTTAGAAATATAAAATTCATGAAACATGGATAGGAAAAATTAAAGGTGGTTTGTCACAATATATATTGGGTTTGATGAGTTCAAAAAGTTTGGGGGGTAGGGTGCTCCCACCAGCAGCACACATATGCTAAAACTGGGACAATATGAAGAAGATTAGCATGGTCCCTGAACAAGGATGACATACAAATTGGAGCAGTATTCCACATTTTAAGAAGTTTTTTAAAACCTATGTAATAAAAATGGATTTAAGAATGTCCCTGGTAGGGCGCCTGGGTGGCTCAGTTGGTTAAGCGACTGCCTTCAGCTCAGGTCATGATCCCGGAGTCCCGGGATCGAGTCCCGCGTCGGGCTCCCTGCTCGGCGGGGAGTCTGCTTCTCCCTCGGACCCTCTTCCCTCTCGTGCTCTCTCTCTCTCATTCTCTCTCTCTCAAACAAATAAATAAAATCTTAAAAAAAAAAAAAAGAATGTCCCTCGTACCCTACTTGAGAAGAGTCTTGTTGGGTTTTGTTTTTGTTTTTGTTTTCTGGAAATGAATAGAATATCCACTCTGTAATGCAATTAGAGAAGTGTCTAGGAACACATGTAATAAAATGGTTATGTAATGCTATATGGAAAAAAAGTGTTTAGAGGGGTAGTTTGAACTGTGAACTCAAATTATGAGTTGTCTTAATCATCCCCACAACAGCCACAGTTTGGAAATTTCTTCTTATTTGTTAAGTGGGTTTTAAGTACTCTTTTAACATGTAGATTTTTAAGAACATTTTGTTCCATACCTAGTCCGCAGAAAAATCAGACACACCCCCACTTTTCTTTCTCAGAATTAAATAAACACAGTTGATATTCAGACAACACTTAAAAATACCTTGTATATACAGAATGACTTTGGTACCTAATCTAAGTTCCCCAAATGGCCACTCTCTATTAGGAATTGCAGAAGTCCATACCATTTTAAAACAGTAAAAATAAATGGGTAGCTTGAAGTGTAAAATAGACCCCCACTTTTGAGAAAGGTTTAGCAGATTCTTATAAAGTTAAATATACCTCTATCCTTTGATCTAGCAATTCCACCCCTCTATATTTACCAAAAAAAACTAAAAAAAAAAAAAAAGAACATATATCCACAAAAATATGTGCACAAGAATGCTCATAGAAGTTTTATTCATTAGTGGCAAAAACTGGAAACTCAAATTCCATTAAGAGGAAAATGGACAAATTTTAGCACATTCATACAGCAGAACACTGCGCACCAATAAAAAAATATTGGTAGGCACAACAACATGAATAAGTCTAACAGACAATATGCGAGCAAAAGAAGCTGAATACAACAGTAAACAACTCATTTATATGAAAGTTAATATTAGGCAAGACGAAGTCAACAGTTTTAAAAATCAAAAAAGTGGTTGCCTCTGAATGAGGGAGAGGAATACCCAGGAAAAGGGCACAAAGGTACCTGCTGGAATGATGGCAACGTAGGTTACATGCCTGGCTACCGGCATTTGTCAAAAGTCACCCAATTGTACCCTTAAAAATGTACATGTCACTGTATAGTAATTCTATCCCCCCAAAAATATATATGTTTTTGAAGATTTTTAATGTCTATCATGTAAATAAAAGAAGTGTGGCTTCATTTATGTGTCTTCCTATATCGCGGTTTATGAACTTAAGTGGTTCCAACAACTCAATGAACATATTTAATTTGGCAACTGTGCATCATTTTCCTAACTGGTCTATTTTCCAGAAGGCAAGAGCTTTTTTTTTTTTTATTTAAATTGTTTGTAATACAAGCACATAAATTGCCATTAAACATGGCAATGCAATGAGAACCTCTAGAAGGAACAGGTGGGATCACTTCCCTTTTTTTCTTATGACTTTGAGAATAAATCTCCCCCAAATGACACCTTTCTCCTTCAAACACTTCAGTTGTATATTTTATAACTTTTACATATGTCATTTTTACATGACAGTCACAGCTCCCACCTGGAGTTTTGCAACACTGTCCGCATGTTACCTTTTTTTTTTTTTAGAATATGCATGTTTTATTCTGAATAATTTTGCATAATAAAAATGAAAGTACAAAATAATTAACACAAAATATTTTAACAAGCTGAGATAAATCATGAAAGAGAAAAAGCACAAATGTAATCCATGCAGAGTCTCCAAAAGTCTTAACAGCTTTCCAGTATCACTAATGGGAAGACTTAAAGGTCAAAATCTAAGAGTCTAAATCAAGAGTCTAAAATAATCTAGTATACACTACCTGGGCAATTAATATTGATGTTGAGAGTAGCCAGAATCACCAAGTTAAAAAAAAAAAAATACAGATGGTTTAATAGTTATAGGGATTATAACTAACAAGCTAAGAAAAACTTCAAGAATCCTGAGATCCCTATCAGACATTTCAAAAAACACTGAGCTTTCATGCCTTGTATATTCACTCATTTATTCACTCACTCATTTGTCATTCTATCAATAAGTATTTATTGGGCATCCATTATATACTAGAATGTTTAAGAACCTGGAATAGGTAAAAACAAAAAAATAAAAACCTCAACTTTTCAATAAGATAGAATGTTTGATAGCGTAACAGGGGGAAAAGTAAGGCAGGGAAAAGGGGTAAGAAATTAAGGGAAGGGGGTTAAAATTTTTAGTAAGATAGCCGGGAAAAGCCTTACTAAGAAGGCAGTCTTGAGTAAGGATACACAAGACAGAGAACTAGATATGCCAATATATGGGAAAGAGCATCCTACACAGCAGGAACAGCAATGCAAAGGCCCTGAAATGGGCAGCACCTTAGCAGGTTTAAGAAGTTAAAAGGCAACTCTCAAGGCTGGGGAAAAAAAGAACTACAGAAAAAGGGTAGAAAGTAAGATCAAAGAAACACTGTAAGCTACGTCACACCTTTCAGACTATTGTAGAGACTGGCTTTTACCACATGTGATGGGGCCACTGTAGATTAAAAGCAGAGGGGTGACATGATCTGACTTCCATTTTAACAAGATTATTCTGGCTAGTCTTTCGAGAATAGAATGGGAAGGTCAAGGATGAAAACAGGAAAGCCATTTAGGAAGCTACTGCAATAATCCAGATGAGAATGAGAGTCAACAGTAACTTGGAACAGGGTGGAAGCAGTGCAGAGTCGACAGAAACGATCAAGTTTTATATATATTTTGAAGGTAGAGCTAATTAAGATTTACTGGTAGATCAAATATGGGATGTGAAACAAGGAGTCAAAGAGGTCTGTAAGGTTTTTGGAATAAGCAACCGAAAGAGCACTGATCTCCCAATTTGGGTAAAGTCCTTGTCATATTAATGGAATTATACCCACCTGCAAAGAGGGAAATGCAGTGGGGAAAAATCTGCTGGTGAAAAGAAAATAAACAAAACTTCCATCCCTGTATGGTAGGTAACCTCTGAAATTCTTTCACAAAAGCAGTATTGCTCTAGCTTGAGTCTCTGAATCTAATTAAATGCAAACTCCACATTTTCTTATTAATCTTTGCTTATAGGTGATTTTAATAGTACAGAAGAATGATATCATGGTAATAGAAGGGTAAGTTATTTAAAAAAATAGTATTTAATTGGAAGGTGAATATTTTAAAAGGTCCACTTCAGAGCTAAATCTAAATATAGGTGATGATCTGAAACATAAAATACAGTAATCTCCACACAATTTAATTTTGTTAAATATATCATTAATTTGTAGTGTTCATTAGTCAATGAAGTTGATATGGGGATCAAGTGCAAGCTCTGAGTCAGAAAGAACTAGGTTCCATAATTTACATTATCAAATTTTAAGATACATGGTGATTTGATAAATATTCTTGGGAAATGTGGAACAGTCACTGAATTTTTATAAAATACTGTCAACTTATTTTTATTTTATTTTTATTTTTTTAAGATTTTATTTGAGAGAGAGAGCATGTGAGCATGAGCAGGGGGAGGGGCAGAGGGAGAAGCAGACTCCCTGCTGAGCAGGGAGCTCCATCCCAGGCCCCTGAGATCACAATCTGAGCCAAAGGCAGACACTTAACCAACTGAGCCAACCAGACACCCCTAAAATATTGTTAATTTAATACTTAGAGGCTGAGGTAAGAAATGTATCACTAACTGCTAATAAGACAGGAGTAATTCTTCCCACTATGAATTTGTTAGAATTTAAGACAAATGGAAAGAACACAATCCTAATAGATGCAAGTTTCAGAAAGCATAGGAGGGCAATCTATGGAGCCCTACAGGCAATGTCATCTACTGTCAGCCAGAAAGTAAAAAAAGTCAAGTTTACAAAAACCAAATGCACTGACTATTCAATATATCAGTTAGAAAGTACATACTGATGTTAGTAACAGAAATCCAGGCTTATTTCTCTCTCAAATAAAAGAAGTCCAGAGTTGATAGGCCAAAGCTGGTATGGTGGCTACACAGTCAGCATGAATCTAGGATCCTTCAGTCTTTCTGCTCTACTATCTTTAAGGTTGCCTCAAGACCCAAGAGGACTGCTGGAGCTCCTAGTCATCACATCCACATTCCACAAAACAGAAGTGAGGCAGATGGCTAGGGACAGAAGAATGTTTCCAGATATCCAACCTAACAACCTCCACTAACATTTTATTATTCATCCCTACCAACAAGGAAGGCAGAGTGATGTAGTTTTTCAAATGTCCAAGGTTAGTAAGGAAAAGAGAATGGATACTGGACCATCTTTTTTATAAAACCAGTGTTGGAGGCAAAGATTAATTATACCCTTTTGCCTAACAGAATATATAACTATAACTGTAGTTGTTCTGCTCCCCTATGATAGTAGCAAACAAGTGCATGTTTAGCACACCAGGCAGTGTTCTAATGCCTTACTTGCATTAATTACTTGTATTAATGTATGTACTCTTTATAACAAGCCTACAAAATAGATACATTTTATCCCCATTTATAGTCAAGAAACTAAAGCACAGAGTTCACAAAACTTGCTCAAATTAATAGAGCTGTATGTATCAGAGTCAGGACTTGAAATCAAGTAGGCTGCTTAATTCTATAAAACAAAAAGCTATAAGAGAAACAGTATTTTTAAATAAGAAGAGAAAAGGGGCGCCTGGGTGGCCCCAGGGCCTTCGGCTCAGGTCATGGTCCCAGGGTCCTGGGATCGAGCCCCGCATCAGGCTCCCTGCTCCAAAGGAAGCCTGCTTCTCCCCCTCCCACTCCCCCTGCTTGTGTTCCCTCTCTCGCTGTGTCTCTCTGTCAAATAAATAAAATCTTTAAAATACATAAATAAATAAATAGAGAAAAACAAAAAAGTGATTCAGAAAGGTAAAACTGCCCTAAAAATTACAGTGTTTCATTAATATTAGCCATATTTTTTCTAAATCGCAAAACTCTGCTATTTTCTTTTTTGAACTTTTCTAAATCTCCAAAACCCCCATAATGGAGGAGTACTGCTTTTGAAGAAAGAGAAAATATTTCACAAAATAACAGTATCACCAGAACCAAAGGAAGAAAACATATTTAATTGCTAAGTCTGGTAAGTACGTAAAACATGAGATTGAGGGGACATGGCATTTCAATCTTCATAAATGCTGACAGCACCCAACCATCGATGCTTACAGAGCTATGTCAGTTAATGCACTTAAATGTAAAAACACTGTTGATCAACAAGCTTTCAGTAAACAGTCATCAGCTTAAATGCTCGATGTC
Source organism: Callorhinus ursinus (assembly GCF_003265705.2). Lineage (NCBI taxonomy): Eukaryota > Metazoa > Chordata > Mammalia > Carnivora > Otariidae > Callorhinus > Callorhinus ursinus. The sequence goes on along the minus strand of NW_027397064.1, from coordinate 34,508,501 downwards.
TAAAAAATGCACATTAAATTAACCTCAACCAGGCACACATTCTAATAACAATGAAATGAAATACCACACTGTGGTTCAACAATCCTTAAAGGATATTTCAATTAAACCAAGAGAGAATGATTGGGGGAAGAAAAGGCCAAAAGGTGTGTGGGGAGGAGGGGAGTCTTCTATGGTCAAAAAGACTAAATTCTGGGGGCATCTGGGTGGCTCAGTCAATTAAGCACCTGTCTTCAGCTCACGTCATGATCCCAGGGTCCTGGGATCGAGCCCCTCATTGGGCTCCCTGCTCAGGCGGGAAGCCTGCTTCTCCCTCTCCCACTCCCCTGCTTGTGTTACCTCTCTCGCTGTCTCTCTCTCTCTCTCTCTCTCTCTCTCTCTCTGTCAAATAAATAAAATCTTTTAAAAAAAAAAAGAAAGACTAAATTTTGCTCAACTGCTAACTTTGTACCACTCTCAATGTGATAATGTGATAAAGACAAAATCTTTATTCTAATGGAAAAGAAAAGAAAAAAGATTCTGGTAACTACTAAAAGGGCAGCTAAGCACTGTACAAGAATACACTGTTTTATAGATCTTTTATGCAGAGCCATTACAACAGAATCTGTGACAACTGAACATTACTGAACCTAAATTTGGGGTTTTGGTCTTTTACATTAAGAGCAAAACAAGAGCAATAAAACAAGTCATGAAGAAGAAGAAGAAGAAGAAGAAGAAGAAAAAAAAACCTTTCCAAGAATTGATTCTATCGCAAGACCTACTCAATTATAGGACTGAGAATGTTTTTAGAAAAAACAAACTATTCTACCTCACTCCCAAATTATAGACCTTCTGAAAAGAGAATTACCGACAACTGGGGAAATGAACAGAAAACATTTCAACACTAGTGGAGTATTCCAAACATGAGTTACAGGGTTCTGTTAGGTCAGATAACTGAAATTAGATGGAGAATGGACTTGGATCAGAGGGTGGGAAGTCAACCAGAACATGAAAAAGCTAATCTCTTCCAAAGACATGCAAATAGTGAAGAAACACAAAAAATTAAGAATGGATAAATCTCAGAAAGTTGAGAGTTCAGGCTCAGTATGTCGAAGAACTGAAGCAAAAGTTCAGGTGCTTATAGAACACTCTATATAGCACTTAGGTTTGCAAAACTGAGCATGATCATCTGCCAAAAATACTAGCTTTCTTAAGAGGTGGCTGGTTTGTCCGCCTCCCATGAGGCAGAACGACTCAAATTTGAACTTGTCTGACAACTTCTGTGGGCTCCCCTCCTCCTCAGAAACTAGAAATCAAAGATACTCATTTCAGGATTTTTCAACTGTAAGAGATACTTGCACAATACTTTGTTTTCTTAAATTGGAAGGTTTTGAAGGGAACCCTTAACTTACTGTATTTCACCCATGCTTATGAAGAAAGAGGAAACTATTTGTCAGTTATTTTTAATGAATGTCAAAGAACCATACCTTTTGGAAAAGTACTCAATTGGCCCCTAAAATTAATTCCTTAAAATATTCTATATTAATTATGATATGTGGCTTCTATACTCTTTCCATTTTCTTTCTTTAAAAGGGTACATAATGGAAACAAAGAAACAAAATTTTCTTCATTTTGTTCTAAACAAATCCTTTATTGATATACATAACAGAGCTTCACTTATCTTAGAGACTTTTGTGCAATAATCTTTATATTTCTTAAGTACATTGGCAGCAAAATAAAATGTTAGGTAGGAGACACAAGGAGGTGTTTGTCAGTGGCAGAAGAACTGAGTCCATGAATTTAGGCAGCACTTGTAAAATCATCCTGTTCTCTTAACTTTCACGTACTGTTCCATGTTCCTCACTTTTTTTTAAGGAAGTGATCTTATCGGGAGCCTGGGTGGCTCAGTTGGTTAAGCGACTGCCTTCGGCTCAGGTCATGATCCTGGAGTCCCTGGATCGAGTCCCGCATCGGGCTCCCTGCTCAGCAGGGAGTCTGCTTCTCCCTCTGACCCTCCCCCCATCTCATGTGCTTTCTCTCTCATTCTCTCTGTCTCTCAAATAAATAAATAAAATCTTTAAAAAAATAAAAAAAAAAGGAAGTGATCTTATCTGTTATGTATGTGTATGCCTTAAAAGCATCATGGGTGCCTTTTGAAGTTCATCGTCTTGCCCCTTGTAGTAGGGATGTACAGTAGAAGCTGCTAGTTGTCCCCCAGTATCTTTTTCCCCTTATTCCACAATTGAAGTCTTAGCTATACAAACGGCTTCCCAGAAGAAAAACTATGCTCAAGTCTCCTTTGTAGTAAAGTGAAGCAGGTTACTAAGATTTGGCTCGTGGCAGATAAGCTGACATTTGCTTTGGCAGCCTGTGAACTCTTCCTAAGGTACAGCTACCAAGCACACTTTTTCCCCCCTCCAATTCTTCCACTAAGCCTGCCCTGGAGAATGTAGATCTCAGAGTCTGAGAATAATGGCCACTGCCTAGGAATGAAGAGCAATGAACTGGAAGAAGACTGGATCCCTGAGGATTTGTGAAGCAGATCTACCTAGTAAAACTTCCAGACTTTGCAATGAATATCAAAATACCCCCCATGCTGTTTCTTGAACTTGCTATAAGCATTCTTCTGTCTCAGAGCTATTATTATACCTGCACTTCCCTATGCCAAGTCTCCTTCCCCCAGTGTGTCCTAGTGACTTGGTTCTTTCTTCACGAGTCCTTACTCAAACATTCCCTCTCAGAGCAGTTCCCCAACCACTCCCATTTAAATCACAGACCAATTTCTGTTTTTCCTCTCCTCCTTCCCTGCTTTATTTCCTTTTTAGAACTGGCTCACATGCCGTATGTTTTCCTATTTATCTTGTTTACTGTCTCCCACACTAAATTACATGACTCAGTGAGGACCAAAAATTGTATCTGTTTTGTCTATTCATATCCCCAACACCTAAATCAATGACTCACACACTCCATTAAATGTTTGCTGAAATGAATGAAACCAAAGAAGTGCGGAGATATCAAAATGAGAGATTGGTCATGATGTCATGAATCACATGAACTTTTCTGACTCACGTTACTCGAATGTTTTTTGAGCACTTAATCTGTGCCAGGCATTAACATGTTAGCTTCCCATGTAACATCTCATATAATCCCAGCGAGAGCCTGCCTCAGGAAATATTAGCATCCCATTTTTACAGATGAAGTACCTGAGATGTAAAAGAACATTCTGAGCAAGTTACTGAAGCAAGTTAAGACAAATATTTTCAGAGAGGACAATGACCAGATTGGGTCCTCTCTGCTTCATGAAAAGGGATGAGGTAGGGAAAGGCACATCTTCACCAGTGTCTAAATACAAAATAAATAATAAGACATAAGTAACAAAGCAATTGCCCTGGAAGTTGCCCTTCTTCCTTCTATACTCAGGCAAAATAGGGAACCTGACTAAAGAAAATTCCTACGAGGAAAACACGCAGATGATCCTAAGAAAACGGCAGTCACTAATAAAATACATAAGGGTATTATTACCTTCGTTAATAAGCACGTCTAGACCAGTCTTTTGAAAACTGTACTCATAATGGCAGCTGTGCCCCCCATACCTGCACTGATCAGCAATCTACTTTAAAAAAGCATCTTCTAAGTGAAAATGAGTCAAGGAAAAGAAGTCTTTCAAATTACTTGGTATTTTCAGTTACAATAGAACTAAATCGTATATTTTTATCCAATATAGTGGTATATTATAAATACAAGCATTTGTTTACACTCTTTAGGTGTGTCTACAGGTACATAAGAGTTGACGTATACATACAAAAAGAATAAAATGCTGGTGGCTTAAGTCCTTTCCGAATAAATAAAACACTATCTAAATACTCATATTATTAACATTATTTTAAAATCCTTCCCCAGTTTATTTGGATAGGAGCAGAATGCGTGAAAAGGGAACAGATATTTCACTCAGATGGAAGTGGTCCCTAATGTTTGTGATATAATCAGGGGTAAATTATTGTGTATCTCTAATCACTGGTCAGGAGTTTCCCCACCAGCAATATGGGAAAAATACTTACCTTGCAAGAATTGCTACAAGGAATAGAATGAACATATGTAAAGTATCTGCATGTGCCTGACTCAGAGTGGGTGTTCAACAAATAGTAATCATCGTTATCATAGTTTTGAAAAGTCAGCTTATGAAACATCCCTCCCCTTTCCTAGGTCAATTATCCTTTTTTCCCCCCCTCTGAATCCTTAAGAAAACAGCGTGTATTAGATTCTCCTGACTCAGACCAGAGGTCAGCTCTTAGAACTAATTCTTCATAATGATGTATTTGGTACAATATTCAAACGTATCTTCCAGAAAGATTAGCCATTTTTTCTTTTGATCAAAGAATCTAACAAATCCTATTTCTATCAAAAGTTCTATGGAATTTGAAACCTCTGAAAGAACCTGCTCACAGATGATGTGAATGTCTCTTCCATAAACATATTTATTCCCTTTCATACTGAATAATGTTCCAGATGTTTTTGGCGAACACTCCTCCAGTGCAGCTGGTCTACAGCAGTGTACCTGGGATGTTCTGACACTTCAGTCATTCTAAGAGATGTGCTAAATAAAACTGCATGCAAGATGTTCATCTGGGCTATCAGCAGTTAGCTGATTAAAATGAAATGATTACTGGTGTATCTGACAAATAGCCACTTGAGTATGTGCTCATGGCATATAAAAGAATAGTACTGGATCATAGAGAGAAACTTTCAAAGTTTCATTTCAAAGGTGTCATTTGTTTTGAAAGTGCCACCATGGCAAAGAAATAGACTCCAAGGAAATTCATTAGATTACATTAGTAATTTGGTCTTTTGATGATGTAATCACACTAGACTTTTGCCCCAATTTTTCAATTAATGAGCTCAAGGTCAAGTGTCCCAAGATTTAGCTCCAAAGAACTAATAGTTGAATTCAAGATGAAAATATTTCATATAATCTAAATAGAAAAGCTATAATGATGAACACTACAATATTTGTAAAATATTGACATGAAAGAGGCATTTTTCTAACTGCTAATTCCTCCACCCCCATACAAGTCCTTTGCTTTCCTGTCTAAATACAATGATCCACTCCATCTCCTATACGTTGTTAACTATTGTATCTACTGGGCCTTCCTGTCAGCATTCCAACTGGTTCAAGTCACTACCAGGTTATTAAAAACAAAAACCTTCCTCAAGCTTGTGACCCCGCATCACCCAGCCCTCCCCTCTAGTTCTCTTTTCCCAAGTAAAACCAAGGTTTTTAAAAGAAAGGACTACACACACCGTCCCCACTTCTTCAGAACTCCTACAGAAAAATATTTTGTAACAAAGGTCACCAGAAAACATTTTTGTTGTCACAAGCCAATGGGCTCCTTCCACTTGACATCTTATTTTTCACTATTGTTTATTCACTCATACTCAGAAACCCCTCTTCACTTGCGTTTCCATGACGACACACCCTCCTGATTTCCAGCTACCTCCCTGGATCCTCCTTTTGAGTCTAATTTTCAAGTTTTTCATCCTCTATCTGCTCGTCTGAATTTGGTCCTCAGTCCTTTTCTCTACAACCCTTCTTGACAAGTCATCCATCATTCCCCAGGCAAGAGTTACTAGTTCCCAGTCATCATTAGCTACCTCCCAACACCTTCTGTTCTCCCTGTTTCTTAGCTTCACTGTCCACTGAGTTGCTCAAGTTGGGAACATTCATTACTTTGATTCCTTCCTCTCCCTTGTTCCCCCATATCCAGGAGATGGCCAGATTCTGTTGTTCCTACCTCCTAACCGCCTCTTGAAACTATCAACTTCTTTTTTATCTCTTCATCCAGAATACTACCCTCTCCTTCCTGAATGATTGCAATAAACTAGTCTATTTTTTACTTTTGCTTCATCGCTATTCATTCCTCAGGCTGCCATAAGAAAAATCTTTGAAACATACTATCCTGTTTAAAATGTCTCAGTGAAGTTCTCTCGCCCTCATGATACTAAATTACTTAGCATGTTATATTAGATCCTCAGTGATCTAGCCCAGGTTTACCTCCCCAGTCTCACCTCCCTCTTTGACACCACAGTCCAGCCAGGCTGTGCTGAACAAGTTGCAATTTCATCAATATGACCCAGTCTCTTTCACCTTCCAGTGCAACACATGCTAGTCTCCTGTTGGAATGTCCCCCCTTCTACTTCCTTTCATCAGTGTCTATTCTTTCTCTACTTGAGTGCCACCTGTTCACTTTTCTGACCACCTTCTTCATATGACCCATTTAAAGCCAGCATTAAGCTAAGAGGGATAGCAGATAACCCAGGGTCAAGTTCCAGCTTCAGGGCCCACTAATTCTGTTGATTCATATTTGTCTATTATTTCTGACCTCCAAGGGGTTTTTTGACTATTATTGTAAAATACTGTCTTTTTATTTACTTTAGCATTTTAGTTTTGCTAAATCTGACAGGGTTTCTGTGAATGTCTAACTCACAATAATGCAGAAATGAACACTTCTGATGTGGGCATGGATTTCTGCTGATCAATGACACTTCTTACTTGTAACACCTTTACAAAATGACTGACCAGATATTAAAAGGAAAATCTGTGACTCTGGAACAGAGCTGTTTCCTACAAGAAGTCAATTTACCCACACATTCTTAGGATGAAGCCTGGTATATAATGAAGCCTGATACAATTCTGAGCCTCTACAGTGTTGTTTTAATGAATTCAATTAACTACTATGTGCTTTAAATTACAAATCAAAAATATTTCACATAATAGATTATTAATTAATTGCAGACACATTATCAAGACCCTAAAACGTATCATTTATTTAGAATTTTAGCAATTAGAGTATCTGCCATAATGAGTACTAATTTTTTGTGGCTGATTAGAACTTCTCTCAAAACCACAATGAAAGAAAAAGGAGAGTCTCTGCGTTGCTAGGGCAGGTGAAGCAGAACACAGAAGGTAAACATCTTGGGGACTATTTTCAGAAGGTGATACATTCTTGCAGTGACACCAAGACTGTGGTGGAGTTTACAACAACTGACTCCTTGGCACAATGTTTCAGATTTTCAATGCATTCTAATTTTTGCTGCAAGCATATTAAGGAGATATATGACAAATTTTTAATTGCATGCTGAACTTTTCATGATGGCTCAGTTCAATAATTTTTTTTAATTTTATTTTTGTTTTATTTCCTTTTCATTGAAATTCACTTCTCTGAAAATAAATTTGTTCTAGTGAAAGAACTTGAAGACTGGAATCACATATGCTACATTCAAAGGGCAGTGTTTTTTAACTGCTCTCCATATAAATTTTGTTCAGTATATGCATTCTTTGATCAAGCCAATGTTAAACTTAAGTCACCAAAGTTTTTTTTATTATTCAATAGTTTAATTCAAATGAAATACTCTTTTAAAATCTCTTAGAAGCAGGGCACCTGGGTGGCTTAGTCAGTTAAGCATCCAACTCTTGATTTCAACTCAGGTCATAGTCTCAGGGTTGTGAGACTGAGCCCTGAGCCTGGCACAGGACTCTCTGTTCAGCCTCCCGTGCCCTCCCCATCCCCCACCCCCGCCCACTTCTCTCTCTCGCAAATAAATTAAAAAAAAAATCTCTTAGAAGTTACACTTTAATATTTGCATAAGTTTTTCTTCTACTTTTATAAATATTTTTAGGAAAAAAACACTTGAACAATAACAATAATATAGATCTAATATAAAAAATATACAGAGAAGTGCAAAAATACAATAAAAAGCATTCAGATTTCTACCACCCAGAGTTGATGTCCTTGACATTTGCTTCATTTTCACATGGATTTATGTTTATATATTTTGGAATTGTTTTATAAAATCGAGGTTATGCTATATGTTGTTTTGTGCCTAGTTATTTTTACATTAAATTAATTCTTAGTATTTTTCTCTCATCACTACTTTTTCCCATGAAAATTCAATATGACACAGATGTGTTTAACTTTTCATTTATTCTTTATTATTTAGGTTTCCATTTTTTAGTACTATAAATCAGGCTATGATGAAATCCTTAAACTTAAGTCTTTGTCTTCACTCATTGTTGTTTCCTAAGGTAAATTCTTTGAAATTTACTAATTGGATCAAAAAATACTATTTCCATTAAATGTTAAATATTTTAATTTATATACATATATGTGAATATAAATTTTAATACTGTGTGCAAGGATCATTTATTCCCTGATGCCTCATAATGTTAGAAGGAATCATGGTGAAATACTTTTTCTTCATGTTAAATATTAATAAGCTCCCTAAGACTTTTATCACCTTATTTTCCTTTTCTTTTTGTACATATAGTTCATATACAAATTAAAATACCAACAGAGATCTCCCTGTGGGGAAACTGAAATGGTATTTCTTTTATTCACTAGTCTTGAAACCAAAGCACTTTTCATGATCACTTTTCATCATTTTATGGCAGAAGGTATGCAGTGTAGGCTATTACCCAATAACCAGTCAATATTAATATACAAAAAGCTTGGCTGGCCAGCTCAAACCCAACAATAATACTTGAATTACAAATAATGTATATATAAAATGCAAGCACAAGATATGAACACTGATGATAGTGTGGCCCCAAATAAATACATGTTGTAACCCTTTTTCCCGGAACTTCCCAAATTAATTAGAAAACTTGTATTAATTTTCCTTATTGCAAATTTCACAATGCCTTCATTTACAATACCATTAAAGCCTTTTTTATAGGGATTAGAGAGTGTGCCTACTAACCAAGCACACATACTGCAGGTGCAAATTATCAGTAAATTAGCATTTCTCATATACAGAACTCATTTATCCCATTTATGGCAATGAACCAGAAAATAAAAAAGTGATACACCCAATCAAAATAGATTTTACCTAATCTCATCTAGTCAAGTGCACATATTTCACGCAAAGATCTCAGATCCGCACTCAGGGCATATTTACGATTTCTTCTTTAATTACAATTCTAACTAGGGTAGTAAACTTATTTTCCACTGTGTCACAGATTAGATGGAGGCAAATTAGAAGTACTAGGAAAGTATCAGAGCTTGCCTAGAAGTAACTGAGGTCATTTAATGCATTTAGAGTTGGAGTAAACAGCCTCCCATGTAGACCTCAGCACAGACCCAGTGAGTCAGTACAACAGAGTTCACACATTGACTCAGAGTCATCAAGAAATGATAAATAATATTCAGTATTCTTTGCCTTCAGACCCACAGAAATATGTAATCTGTCTCAAAAACAATTTCATCAAATGTTTGAAATAATTTTAGGCATTTAAAGACTTACATTGATTTTTATCATTAACTCATTCTGTGTATGTTTTAATTTCTGACCTATAATAATGATGTCCATTTTTAAACCCTCAACAAAATCACAAATATCCATTAACATTAGAAATTCTGGCCAGCTATCTAGTCTTCATCTTAACTGTCTTGCATAGATCAAAGGTATTAGTGACTAAAGTTCTGCAATCAAAAGTATCCAAATAACCTCAAGAGCTAACTCCATTCACCCAAACAGAAAATAGGCCCAATTTTTCAACTCACAAGTATTTTCTTAGAGTAGCCTTACTGGGTTATACCATTAACTTCATTTCATGGGAGAAGGTATACTTAATGTTACTATATATTTGTTTAATATATAGTCAACAGATTTGACTGTGACTATATAGTAATATTTTAGATTGTATAGGGAATAAATTATGAAATTTCAACTCAGATTATATACTGTTGTATATAGACACTTAAGAATAAATTTTATAATGACATAAATTTGTGGACATACGACACTGAGTACAGTTGAGGATAAGGTCATTTTTTCAACAATACAACTTTCTTCTAAAGCTTTACTATAGTGACATGGTTATCAGAAATTATGCTACCAAATTTCATCTGGGCCCTTACTTCTTCTCAGCTAGTGTCTAATTCATTCCTTGTTTATTCTCCAGGTTGGATTCCTAAAGACAAACCTTCATTTTCCTCAGTCTCACAGAGCTTCCACCCTGTGTTCTTTCTTCCTCAACCTCCTCCTAATTTACCTCCTCCCTTTTTAAAAAAGATTATATCCTGAGGCCTTCTGAGTTCCAACAGATTTAGCTAAGGTACCTGATTTATCACTCAAAATTCCCTCTGAAAATCCTATTCACTGCCAACTGCTATTCACAATGCTTATAAAAAGTAAGACTAACCTGTTGTCAGATATAGGGGAAAAAATTATCCTTTCATTAGTGAGGCTGAACTGGGAACAAAAAAAAGAAAAACAATTCTTATTATTAACTAACTCTGTGTATGTTTTAATTTCTAACCTATAATAATGATATCTAGTTTTAAATCCTCAACAAAATGTTAAGTATTCATTATCATTCAGCAATTCTGGCTATCAACCTAGTCTTCACCTTAACTGTCTTTCCTAGATCAAAGCTATTACCAGCCCTAATTAGTAGTTCTAGGACCTGTATTACCACCACCACCCCAAAATTAGAAATTCAGTGCTCCACTTTGGGGACACTGCTTTTCTAGACAGTCGGGGTCTTCTTGGACTAATTACCTCCACCACCACCCCCATCACATTTACAGATTCTTTTTCTATAACTCTGCAGTAACATATTACTCAGTAACAACTTTCAAGAAGGAAGCAGAATACAGGGGACCCTTCCTGCATGATACAATTTTTATATGTAATGCATTTGAGTCAGAGCAGAAATACAAGGGATGCTGAGAGAAGCCCACTCTAAGGTAACAACTTTTCACGTTCTAAGATTCAGAGAACGCTTCAGAGAAGAAAAAAAAAATATTCACTTCAGTCCAGTAGACCACACTGTGTGAAAGCCTGTTAGACACTGGGAACTGGGGCTGTGATCCCCCATTTCTCATTGCCAACATTTTTCAAAAACAGGGCTTATGTTAAATAACTCTACCTTTTTCTTTAGTCCCCTGAGATCTGTTTTTAATCCATACTGTCCTGTTCCAACAATATCCTCAAAAACTCAACAATGACTTTCTAACAAATCCAAAGGGCTTTGTTCTTAGGTCTTTATTTTCCTTGACTTCTCAGCAATGTATCATTATTGGAGACTCCTCCCTTAACATTCTTCAACTCTGATTGTTAGTCTCTCCACTGGCATTTTCTTAATTGTTTTCTTCAAATCAGTAGCCAAAAAAGATGAGATCCGGAAGAATATTTATAGGCAATTAATTTGCCAAACACTGCCCCCTTGGAAGATTCATAGTCCTTATTAGCTTATGAAAGCCTCCATGAAGTGTGACAGTACAAGAGATTTCCATAACTGTGGGTAAATTCAAAGTTTCCAAACTTTTTGGACCACAGAATTTATTTCAATGTTTATCACATGTTAACATCTTTGATAGTAGGCTGCATTTAACAACCAGTGGCATCTTAAATCACTGCTGGCTGGCTATAGTCACAGGGTAGTAGGTAATGATCTTTCTTTGTGCATAGATAAACACGGTAACTAGCTGTTCGTATTTTCATCATAGCAATTGAATGGTATATTTTGTTAGTACTACACATGCCAATTTTAATTACCATTTAAAATGTCTTCAAAAAGAATACACTGTAATTCAGCACTGAAACAAAAAATGTACTTTTTAAAGCAGAAAGACATAGAGATAGAGCAGTGGGGTATAAACTGATTTTAGTGAAGCAAGTATTTTGTCATTAGAAATAACTGCAATTGAGGGGTGCCTGGATGGTTCAGTTGGTTGAGAGTCCACCTCTTGACTTCGGCTCAGATCATGATCTCAGGGTCATGAGATTGAGCCCCGCATCAGGCTCTGCACTCAGCATGGAGTCTGCTTGAGAGTCTCTCTCCCCTTCTCCCTCTGCCCCTCCCCCTGCTCATGCGCACACTCGCTCGCTCGTTCCCTCTTTGTCTAAAATAAATAAATATATAAAATCTTGAGAAAAAAAAAGGAAAGAAAGAACTTCAATTGTTTAGTTTTCTTACAAAATATCAACCAGTTGCTTCATGGGACCATAGGAAGGAACTACACATAGATGAATTATGTTTTGTTACTGAAAAAGAGATAAATGTTGCCTAAGTCATACCAAGCTATTTAATGGAAAACTAGAGAAATTGCTAAATATCTCAAAATAGATCAAAGAAATTTTAAGAAATGGGGGTCTAGTCTCACAGGACTAGTGTTAGTGTTATAGCATTGCATCAGAGTTTAAGTGCCAGCAATTTTCTTTTTTTCTTTTTTTACTTAGAGGGACATAAAGTAATGGTGCATCTTGAAATTAATATCTTCAGTTCTCTAAAACATGGTATAAACATGCTGTGAAACTAGTGTTCTTTACTTATAAAATGCTGCTCTTTCTTCATATTCCAGTCCATTGCTTATACCTTCCTACCACTTCCCTAAATATTTGTAGCCCCTCCCCAGGCTGGTGCAGTTATTACCTTGCTTTACTTTTCGTATAAACAAAATGACTAGATCCCACCAGCCTTTCCAAGTTGAGTGTATAGGACTAACATTCTCATGGATACCCAAATGTAAGGTGTCATGATCATGGAAGTAAAAGATACAAAAAGACAAACTCAATAATTTCAACGATACCACCACAAATTTATGGATAATCCAGACCCTCTACATGGGCTTCCCATACTCCTTCAGAATAGGACACTACTATCAAAGAAGAACACTGAGTTCCCCAGTGAATAAACTTGCTCTTCTAGGACAAGAACTTTCTCTAATGAATCAAGGGTTCTTAAGTGTTAAGATATGTCTTCTGATGGGTGAAACAAAACAAATAATAAAAATGTAAATCCCTAGGTTGCAAAGAGAGCAGAGAAAACTTTGTGAGGGATTGTGGTCATACCCACTTCTCCTCTTGCCAGCATCCATGACATACCTTGAGTCTGACCACCTGGCAGAATGTAACCAAAGGAATTAAGGGAAACAAGACGATAATAATAATTAATTTTATAGCAAGTTCCCATATATCTCAATTTATCTATATGGCACATACTACTTTAAGTGTTATTAATAATCTCATTTTACTGATGAAAAACATCTTCCAGAAATTTAAGTCCTTTTCAGAGAAACACAGAGCTATAAAGTCATTCAATGAGCACTCTAATCTTGGTACTCTTGGGACAAAAAACACGTCTGATTTCCTTTATAGAAATCACTGCAGGGGGACATCCAATCTGTGCCTAAACACCTCCAGTGATAGAAAAAGTTTTCCCAAGGAAGCTCAGTCCAACTTTAGACAGGTCATAACTTACCTGGGAACTTGAACTTCAGGAGCCCTGGGAATTCAGTGAGCAAGGGAAGTGAGCAAAGGGAGCAAAGAGAAGGGGAATGTGGAAAACTGACCCAACTATAATTTATATCTCTGAGTTGGTGGTCAGCTATCCAATTTGCCACACTCAAAGGTGGGCATACTTTTTTATGCTTTGGCCTGCCGGTGATATTCAAAAAAGTCTACTTCAGAGGGTAGGTGTCCAGGAGCTGAAATAGGGACAACAGGCTTTATTTGATATCCAGCAAGGCCTCCTTGTCATGATCAGGGCCTGATTCTACTATTAATAGGACAGAGATGCAAGGTTGCTCCCTGAGAGATACTAGAGGGGCTGAAAGCAGAAAGAGGCAAGAGACAGGGTATTGGGGACCTCATGAAATGGATGGAGTTCAAGACAGCATGTGTCAGTTAACCATGGCAGTAGGTTAGATTAGAAATAGGGTCTGGGCCAACTCTGCAGGGATTGAAGGAAATTTTATCACAGAAGACACTATAGATTTGTGGTTGGGCAAGACCTGAGCAACAGGTACATCCAAGCCTCATCAGCTTAGGCCAGAACTGCCTCACCAAAGGGGTCTCATGAACTGACTAGAACTGAGTCTGCATAGAGGTAGGTAGCATCACAAATGACTCAGGAAGTCTGAATAAGACAACGTGTTCAGTAGAACCCCAGAACTCAGCACAAGATCTAGCACCCAAAAGAGACTCAATAAATACTTTTTGCATAATCAATGGATATTAAAGGTACAGCTCATGTTCACTTAAAGACATATAGAAGAATGAAATACTACATGGCAGTGAATATGAACAAACTATTGAACAAGGCTAAATCTCACTGACATAATGTTGAGCAAAAGAGTATGAGACAAATTATTACATTATTGTAATAATGATAAGAGTATGAGACAAATTATTACATTAAATTATTATGGCACAATTCCATTTATACAGAATTTAAGAAAAAGGCAGAGTTAATCCACCCTGACAGAAGTCAGAATAGTGGCCACCTTTGGGTAAGGGTATTGATTATGAAGGGACACAAGGGAATCTTCAGGAGTGTTGGAAACATATGTCTTTATCTCGGTGGTAGTTTCACAGATGCACAAATGTAAGAATTTTTTCTTGAATTTAAGGAATCTCTTGAGCTATACAATTAAGATTTGGGAGTTGTATCATAAAAAAAATATTTCTCTTAAATACAGTTAATGTTATTTTGAAACTTTTCCTCACATTGAATACAATCTGTTTCTCCATAGTTTCTACCTATTATTCACAATTGTACCCATGAGGGCCCTAGAGAACAAACATACTTAAAAGCACTTCATATAATCAAAGTCCCCATCTATTTGTTCCCCAAAATAATCCCCTCTAGGTTGATTATCCCAGTTCCTTCAACCAAGATATCAAGTCCCTTCACTTGGGGAAGTGGTCTTAATTGTAGAGAATCCTAACTACGTTTTGACAAAGAAATGATATCCTAACCTCCTGTATAAAAAGACCTGCACATAATAGTCATGCCTCTAGGGTGACCTTTCTGGAACATCAGCTGCCCCCAAAATTTCACAGCTCTCTCTCTTAGCCACTAAAGCAGCAGTGTTCTAGCTCACAGTGGCCATTGCAAGACATAGCTTTTTAAAAACAGTCTAGGCTTGGGAAGGTGGATTTTTTCCCACAAAGAGACACAATTTTAAAAACATAGCATAAAAACAATACACCATTTGTGGTCTATTCTGAGAGTTGTGAAAAGCAACATGGATCTAAGAATTGAATGCAACTCATTTCTAAAACTCAACTCTTCTACTTCAGTAAAACTGCACATCAGTTCTACTAGTTATATAACTAGACTAATTCGGTCTGAAGTCTAGAAATAAAATTTGAGTACATTGCTTTCGTAGTACTACAGACATTTAGATGGCATAATGCTGCGTTGTCGGGAGTGGACTTGTGCACTGATGGACAGCATCCCTGGCCTCTACCCACTAGATGCCAGTAGCACCCCCTCCCCCAGTCATGACAACCAATAACTGTCTCCAGACACTGCCAAGTGTCCCACTGCCCACACTGAGAACCACCATTTCAGGTCATTCATAAAAACATTTAAATTTTGTAATATATATTTTCTACCAAGCTCACTTTTAAGAAGTATGGCATATTGCTCACCACTCATACAAATTGAGAATTTCCTAAATAATACTGTTATGTTACCATCCCATGTATAAAATCCTAACAATTAATAGTTTTAAATATATATTAGATGATCTCACTGCCCTCTTTTTGCTGAGATCCTGTGATAGTAAAATAATGAAGTTTGGCTTTATTATTATTAATTATGAAATTCTACCAGGCTCTTCTGTCAATACTGATACCACCACTTTCTAAAATCCCAACCTAGAAATGGTGCACCCACCCAAGTAGCTCACTCAAGGTGCACCAAGATAGGAGGCATATAGATCCAATCACCTCAGTGGAAACTGAAGTCATACAGGGGGTATCAGGGAAGGTGAAGAAGAATATCAGAAGGACTGACTCAGAGAAGGAATGGTATGTGAAGACTGGCCAGTGAGTAAAAGTTTTCCCTTTGCCCTCAAGCTAAAATACATGTGTTTTCTACTAGAAACTGTTTCAAATCAGTACTTATCTTTCAAAAGAAACTGTTGGTCTGTGGTCCTGATACTTTCTGGCTTATCTAGGGTGCCGGCTTACATAGAAATCTGAACCAACACTTCCCACATTGTTTACATGAAGAAGAGAATTCCATTCACTAAGCAACTTATTTGCAAAAGAACTCATGGAACATAATTTGCCCCTAAATTTAGGGCCTTGAATGAATAGGAAACCATGGAAGGATGGCACTCGTCTCCCGGCCCCTCCCCCCAGTCATCACACCCCATTTGCTGGTTCTGTTGCTCAGGGAAACCACAGCAGTACCTGCAAAGTCAACATCATATAGAGTCTGACTTTGTGATCCTTTAGGGAAAACAAGAACTCTTCACACCTTTTAGCATCTGTATTGCAGACAACATACTATTGCGTGTTTTCAACATCATTTTTCACAGAAAATGAGGCTCCAGAACTTTTCCTAAGCTAAATCATTAACATCTTGATAGAACTGCTTCCAGGTAAGATGATGTACTTTGTACAAGGTCACACTCAATGTTTGGAGAACAGAAGGAAAGGAAGAAGCTCCATTTGCATCCCTTCCCAACAAACCTCTCTTAACCTTAGTTTGCTATCTGTAAAAAGGAAATATTTGTACTTACTAAAAGGAGTCAACCAAATCTCACAGTAACTAACAGTAGAAATCCGATTAATTTTATTCCTTCCTCCCTCCTATTCCTTCACCCACGAGATAGCATGAGCTTTTATTGTGTTGGAAAGAGAATAACAGAAAGAGGGGAGGTGGAGAGAAAACAAGAAAACAGAGAGAGAAGTAGAGAAACAGAAAGCAGGCAGCAAAGAGTGCCACTATCTGAGAAACAAAATAAAATAACTAATTCACTGGCAATTCGAACTTCTCTCTGAGAAAGATAGTAACAAATAGTTAATTATGATACTGAAAATTTGAGAGCTTTTCCTTCTCTCATAAAGTCATCTTGAGAATAATTTATTTTTAATGTTGACAGATTTATCAGAAAATGAACCCTCTTATCTACTGCAGCTAAAAATATGTCTTGAAAACTAAACGTCACAGCTGATTCTTCCTACGGCGCCTTCTGATCATGGGATTCCAAAGACACTGCCGCCCAAACACTGGAACCAGCACTCAACAGACCGTGCCATCATCATCAGTGCAATGACAAGATCTCACACCCTCCTTACTTCTTGCCAATGCTGCATAGTTGTAGAGTTGCAGAGACTTTCAAAATGTAAACTATAATAAACTCAAATAATAGTAGGCATGACTCACTCACCAGAAGAAGTAGAATTCAATCATTATTAATTAGTGTGCTTTTGATTATCAACTTATAATAGACGTTATCCAAAGGCTAATCTCATTTATACAGTTGAAATATTAACCAAGAGCACTGATAACATAAAGGATTTACTCACTTGTAATCTTCACCTAGATTCCTGAGCTCATAAAGCTGGCAATATAAATTTATTTTCATCTTCATCTCTATAAAAAACTTTTAAAAAAAAATTTTCCCCCAATCCCTAAAAAAATGGTTTATATTATCTCAAAGACCAAAATTTGCTTTCATTATGAACTGCATCATTATCTGTCTTATAAAGGTATTTTTGAATAGGTTTAATTTAAATAAAGACTATTTTTTCAAGGACAACCTAATATATAGGCATTAAAATCACTTGAGTTGATATCTTTAATAAGCTATAACCAGATAATCAGGGGCTATAAAGGATTAATTTTTCTCTTACATTATCAAAGAACAGCTGTAAAAGTACAAAATCCACTGTTAAACCTGTGTTTACAGTTTTAATGGCAGATTTATAAAGTAATGTGTATAGCAACGGTTTCTCTATCATTTTTTTTCTTCTCTTTTGACAGAATTGAATACCCTCTTTCTTTTTCAAGCCTAATGTTGAAGGTTCCATGGTAACTAACTTTTTATTTGGTTTCCTTTCTTAGCCTTTGTTGTTCTTTTGCTCTGCTTTTAAGTTGGAAAAATATTTTACTTAAAAATACAAGGAAATCAACAATCTAGTCTTCAGGGTATTTAGCAACTCCTAAGACTTTTCATTTTAAGAAAAGATAAATGTTCTCTTAAAGTCTTGCATGAGGCCATAATATTGAAAAGAATTAAACTGGAATCATAGGACTGAAATACAAGATAGTGGCTGAAATACTGGGTTGGATAATTCAGTGTTCCATTTCCCAATTACTGTTCTACATTTCTTATTTTCTCCATGTCTGTAATCTACTATTGGTTGATAAAAATTAATTGTAGAGAAGGCATTACAAGTTGTATTACCAATTCCTCTTGAATTGTAACAATAGCCCACTAACTTAAATTTTATGTATCTAAATCATTCCATACATAAAATGGAACTAAGAATGCTTCCTACATCTTATTTCAACAACGAAGTGATCATTAATAAGTCTGGCTCTTTAAGGCAGTTGAAGCTTGTTCTCCTAAGTATAAAAGAGCATAATTAACCCATAGCTAAAATGAACATTTTTTCTATTCATATTTTCTGATTCTATTTTATATTTCAATGAATTTACTGATGGCTTTGAGCTGAAAAATTCAGCTTGGAAGCTTCCAACAACACTTTACCTTTTTAAACTGCCAAAAGATATAAAAAGCTACAAAAGTAGAAGGATTCCTTTCTTCCTTCAAGTTAAATGATTTACAGGTGAGTTTCAGTGTTTAATGTAAATGTTTTCTATGAATTTTTTAATTGCAGAAATTTAAAAAACTATTTCTATTAGTGGTGGAGCAAGATGGCGGAGGAGTAGGAGACCTGGATTTCGTCTGGTCTCAGGAATTCAGCTGAATAGGGATCAAACCATTCTGAACACCTATGAACTCAACAGGAGATCGAAGAAGAGAGTAGCAACAACTCTCTGAACAGAAAAGTGACCACTTTCTGGAAGGTAGGACGTGCGGAGAAGTGAATCCGAGGTGATATTCGGGAGGATAGACGGCGGGGGAGGCGGCCTCCGTCGGCCGCTTCTGGCAAGTGATAGAGCCGCGGAGCATAAAATCAGAACTTTTAGAAGTCGGCTCCGCTGAGGGACGTCGCTCCAGTGGCTAAGTGGGGGGTGGAACCCTCGCAGGACAGTGTGGTCCCAGGACCCTCGGGGGTCACAGAAAGACTGGGGGTGCCTGAGTGCGGCAGAGCTCCCAGGTATCGGAGCGGAGAAGCCGGCTGCAGAGACAGAGCTGAGACGCGGGCTCTCAGCTCGGGGTTGCCATAAACTGTGATCCGCGGCAGTCGGGCTACTGCTCCTCCAGCAGGGACCCAACAAGCGGCAGATCCCGGGAGACTCCCCTTCCTCCCCCAGGAGGAGCGGCGTGGGAGCACACCAAAGGGATCTGCTGGGTTTGAAGACTCCATACGAGGTCGGGTGCCAGATATAGAAACGATCGGTCGCAGGCCGGGTCAGCACGGAGTGCGGCGGCAGACCAGGGAGACGGGAGTGATTGACTGCTTTTCTCTGGAGGCACACTGAGGAGTGGGGCCCCGAGTTCTCAGGTCCTCCGGGTGGAGATTGGGAGGCCACCATTTTCACCCTGGTCCTCCAAAGCTGTACCGAGAGCTTGCAGGGAACAAAGGCTCCTGAGAGCAAGCCAGAGCAGCTTGCTTAGCCCGGACATACAAGGGCGGGGCAATTCCGCCTCCGGCAAAGACATTTGGGAACCACAGCAACAGGCCCCTCCCCCAGAAGATCAGCACGAACAGCCAGCAAGCCAAAACCAACTTTACTGATCAAGGAGAACCGGAGAACTCCAGCGCTAAGGGAATACTGCAAGCAGTATTCAGTTAAAAAAATTAACTTTGAAAAACTAAACTGCTTGTTTTTTTTATTTTTCTTTTTCCCTTTTTCAACCAACATCTTATCAATCCCTTTTTTAAAAAAACATTTTTTATTTTTCATTTTTAGAGTCTTATTTTATCCCTTCATAGTAGTTACCCTTAATTTTGGCATATATATATAAGTTGTTCTCTCTTGAAAATTTTAAGATACAGTTTCTTCTAACAGATCAAAATATACCCTAAATCACTAGTGTATGGCTTGGTTCTAGTCTCCTGCCTGATCACATTCTCTCCCATTTTTTTAAAATCTTCTTTCTTTTTTCAAACAACTTCTTATCTTATCAAGTCCTTTTATAAAATCTTTTATAATTTTTATCTTTACAGTCATCTTCCATCCCTCCATGGTATCAACCCTTATTTGGTACATATATGTCTTTCTTCCTTTAAAATTTTAGGAGGCACTTCTTTCTAACAGACCAAAATATGCCCAAAATCTAGTGTGTGGCACTGATCTATGCACTAGCCTGATCATATTTGATCATATTCTTTTTGTATTGTTCTGTTTTTGTTTTTATCTTTTTCATTTGTGTTTTTCTTTTTCCTCTTTCTTTTTTCTTTCTTTCCCTTTCTTTTCCCCTGGTTTTAGGTCTTTTCTGATTTGTATAGAGTATATTTGCTGGGGACGCTGTTAACCTGTTAGCATTTTGTTCTCTTATTCATCTATTCTCCTCTGGACAAAATGACAAGACGAAAAAAATCACCTCAGCAAAAAGAACAAGAGGTAGTACCGTCAGCCAGGGACCTACTCAATACGGACATTAGTACGATGTTGGACCTAGAGTTCAGAATCATGACTTTAAAGATACTAGCTGGGCTTGAAAAAAGCGTGGAAGTTATTAGAGAAACCCTTTCTGGAGAAATAAAAGAACTAAAATCTAACCAAGTCAAAATCAAAAAGGCTATTAATGAGGTGCAATCAAAAATGGGGGCACTAACTGCTAGGATAAATGAGGCAGAAGAGAGAATCAGTGATATAGAAGACCAAATGATGGAAAATAAAGAGGCTGAGAAAAAGAGAGAGAAACAACTACAGGATCACGAGGGCAGAATTCGAGAGATAAGCGACATGATAAGACGAAACAACATTAGAATAATTGGGATCCCAGAAGAAGAAGAAAGAGAGAAAGGGGCAGAAGGTATATTGGAGCAAATAATAGCAGAGAACTTCCCTAATGTGGGGAAGGAAACAGGCATCAAAATCCAGGAGGCACAGAGAACCCCTCTCAAAATCAATAAGAATAGGTCAACACCCCGACATCTAATAGTAAAACTTACGAGTCTCAGAGACAAAGAGAAAATCCTGAAAGCAGCTCAGGAGAAGAGATATGTAACCTACAATGGTAGAAATATTAGATTGGCAACAAACCTATCCACAGAGACATGGCAGGCCAGAAAGGACTGGCATGAGATCTTCAGAGCACTAAACGAGAAAAATATGCAGCCAAGAATACTATATCCAGCTAGGCTCTCATTGCTAATTGAAGGACAGATAAAAAGCTTCCAGGACAAACAAAAACTAAAGGAATTTGCAAACACAAAACCAGCCCTCCAAGAAATATTGAAAGGGGTCGTCTAAGCAAAGAGAGAGCCTAAAAGCAGCATAGACCAGAAAGGAACACAGACAATATACAGTAACAGTCACCTACAGGCAATACAATGGCACTAAATTCATACCTTTCAATAGTTACACTGAATGTAAATGGGCTAAATGCCCCAATCAAAAGACACAGGCTATCAGATTGGATTAAAAAACAAGACCCATCAATATGCTGTCAGCAAGAGACTCATTTTAGACCCAAAGACACCCCCACATTGAAGTGAGGGGGTGCAAAACCATTTACCATGCTAATGGACACCAGAAGAAAGCTGGGGTGGCAATCCTTATATCAGACAAATTAGATTTTAAAACAAAGACTGTAATAAGAGATGAGGAAGGACACTATATCCTACTTAAAGGGTCTATCCAACAAGAAGATCTAACAATTGTAAATATCTATGCCCCGAACATGGGAGCAGCCAATTATATAAGGCAATTAATAACAAAAGCAAAGAAACACATTGACAATAATACAATAATAGTGGGGGACTTTAACACCTCCCTGACTGAAATGGACAGATCATCTAAGCAAAAGATCAACAAGGAAATAAAGACTTTAAATGACACACTGGACCAAATGGACTTCACAGACATATTCAGAACATTCCATCCCAAAGCAACGGAATACACATTCTTCTCTAGTGCCCATGGAACATTCTCCAGAATTGATCACATCCTAGGTCACAAATCAGGTCTCAACCGGTACCAAAAGATTGGGATTATTCCCTGCATATTTTCAGACCACAATGCTTTGAAACTAGAACTCAATCACAAGAGGAAAGTCAGAAAGAACTCAAATACATGGAGGCTAAAGAGCACCCTACTAAAGAATGAATGGGTCAACCAGGAAATTAAAGAAGAATTTAAAAAATTCATGGAAACCAATGAAAATGAAAACACAACTGTTCAAAATCTTTGGGATACAGCAAAGGCAGTCCTGAGAGGAAAGTATATAGCAATAGAAGCCTTTCTCAAGAAACAAGAAAGGTCTGAAATGCACAACCTAACCCTACACTTAAAGGAGCTGGAGAAAGAACAGCAAATAAAGCCTAAACCCAACAGGAGAAGAGAAATAATAAAGATCAGAGCAGAAATCAATGAACTAGAAACCAAAAGAACAGTAGAACAGATCAATGAAACTAGGAGCTGGTTCTTTGAAAGAATTAACAAGATTGATAAACCCCTGGCCAGACTTATCGAAAAGACAAGGGAAATGACCCAAATCAACAAAATCATGAATGAAAGAGGAGAGACCACAACCAACACCAAAGAAATACAAACAATTATAAGAACATACTATGAGCAACTCTATGCCAGCAAATTAGATAACCTGGAAGAAATGGGTGCATTCCTAGAGATGTAGCAACTACCAAAATTGAACCAGGAAGAAATAGAAAACCTGAACAGACCTATAACCACTAAGGAAATTGAAGTAGTCATCAAAAACATCCCAACAAACAAAAGCCCAGGGCCAGATGGCTTCCCAGGGGTTTCTATCAGACATTTCAAGAAGAATTAATACCTATTCTCCTGAAACTCTTCCAAAAAATAGAAATGGAAGGAGAACTTCCGAACTCATTTTATGAAGCCAGCATTACCTTGATCCCAAAACCAGACAAAGACCCCATCAAAAAGGAGAATTACAGACCAATATCCTTGATGAACATGGATGCAAAAATTCTCACCAAAATACTAGCCAATAGGATCCAACAGTACATTAAAAGGATTATTCACCATGACCAAGTGGGATTTATCCCTGGGCTGCAAGGCTGGTTCAACATCCACAAATCAATCAACGTGATACAATACATTAACAAAAGAAAGAACAAGAATCATATGATCCTCTCAATAGATGCAGAAAAAGCATTTGACAAAGTACAGCATCCTTTCTTGATCAAAACTCTTCAGAGTATAGGGATAGAGGGTACATACCTCAATATCATAAAAGCCATCTATGAAAAACCTACAGCGAATATCATTCTCAATGGGGAAAGGCTGAGAGCTTTTCCCCTAAGGTCAGGAACGCGGCAGGGATGTCCACTATCACCACTGCTATTCAACATAGTATTAGAAGTCCTAGCCACAGCAATCAGACAACAAAAAGAAATCAAAGGCATCCAAATTGGCAAAGAGGAAGTCAAACTCTCACTCTTTACAGATGATATGATAATGTATGTGGAAAACCCAAAAGACTCCACCCCAAAACTGCTAGAACTCATACAGGAATTCAGTAAAGTAGCAGGATATAAAATCAATGCACAGAAATCAGTGGCATTCCTATACACCAACAACAAGACAGAAGAGAGACAAATCAAGGAGTCGATCCCATTTACAATTGCACCCAAAACCATAAGATACCTAGGAATAAATTTAACCAAAGAGGCAAAGGATCTGTACTCTGAAAACTATAAAATTCTCATGAAAGAAATTGAAGAAGACACAAAGAAATGGAAAAACGTTCCATGCTCATGGACTGGAAGAACAAACATTGTGAAGATGTCAATGCTACCTAGAGCAATCTACACATTCAATGCAATCCCCATCAAAATACCATCCACTTTTTTCAAAGAAATGGAACAAATAATCCTAAAATTTGTATGGAACCAGAAGAGACCCCGAATAGCCAGAGGAATCTTGAAAAAGAAAAGCAAAGCTGGCGGCATCACAATTCCGGACTTCCAGCTCTATTACAAAGCTGTCATCATCAAGACAGTATGGTACTGGCACAAAAACAGACACATCGATCAATGGAACAGAATAGAGAGCCCAGAAATGGACCCTCAACGCTATGGTCAACTAATCTTCAACAAAGCAGGAAAGAATGTCCAATGGAAAAAAGACAGTCTCTTCAACAAATGGTGTTGGGCAAATTGGACAGCCCCATGCAGAAGAATGAAACTGGACCATTTCCTTACACCACACACAATAATAGACTCCAAATGGTTGAAAGACCTAAACGTGAGACAGGAGTCCATCAAAATCCTAAAGGAGAACACAGGTAGCAACCTCTTCGACCTCAGCCGCAGCAACTTCTTCCTAGAAACATCGCCAAAGGCAAGGGAAGCAAGGGCCAAAATGAACTATTGGGATTTCATCAAGATAAGAAGCTTTTGCACAGCAAAAGAAACAGTCCACAAAACCAAAAGACAACCGACAGAATGGGAGAAAATATTTGCAAACGACCTATCAGATAAAGGGCTAGTATCCAAAATCTATAAAGAACTTATCAAACTCAACACCCAAAGAACAAATAATCCAATCAAGAAATGGGCAGAAGACATGAACAGATATTTTTCCAAAGAAGACATCCAAATGGCCAACAGACACATGAAAAAGTGCTCAACATCGCTCGGCATCAGGGAAATCCAAATCAAAACCTCAATGAGATACCACCTCACACCCGTCAGAATGGCTAAAATTAACAAGTCAGGGAACGACAGATGTTGGCGGGGATGCGGAGAAAGGGGAACCCTCCTACACTGTTGGTGGGAATGCAAGCTGGTGCAACCCCTCTGGAAAACAGTATGGAGGTTCCTCAAACAGTTGAAATTAGAGCTACCGTTCGATCCAGCAATTGCACTACTGGGTATTTACCACAAAGATACAAATGTAGGGACCCGAAGGGGTACGTGTACCCCAATGTTTATAGCAGCAATGTCCACAATAGCCAAACTGTGGAAAGAGCCAAGATGCCCATCGACAAATGAATGGATAAAGAAGAAGTGGTATATATACACAATGGAATATTATGCAGCCATCAAAAGGAATGAGATCTTGCCATTTGCAACGACGTGGATGGAACTGGAGGGTGTTATGCTGAGTGAAATAAGTCAATCAGAGAAAGACATGTATCATATGACCTCACTGATATGAGGAATTCTTAATCTCAGGAAACAAACTGAGGGTTGCTGGAGTGGTGGGGGGTGGGAGGGATGGGGTGGCTGGGTGATAGACAGTGCTATGGTGAGTGCTGTGAATTGTGCAAGACTGTTGGATCACAGATCTGTACTTCTGAAACAAACAATGCAACATATGTTAAGAAAAAAGAACAAAGAAGAAGATAGCAGGAGGGCAAGAATGAAGGGGAGTAAGTCGGAGGGGGAGACCAACCGCGAGAGACGATGGACTCTGAAAAACAAACTGAGGGTTCTAGAGGGGAGGGGGGTGGGGGGATGGGTTAGCCTGGTGATGGGTATTAAAGAGGGCACGTTCTGCGTGGAGCACTGGGTATTATGCACAAACAATGAATCATGGAACACTACATCAAAAACTAATGATGTAATGTATGGTGATTAACATAACAATAAAAAATTTAAAAAAAACTATTTCTATTAATGAGTTATCCTAACTCTATGGAAAAAAGAATTATAACCTTACTTTAAAAATTTGTAATACCACTTGGTTACCAGTAATTTTTTTTAAGATTTTATTTATTTATTTGTCAGAGAGAGAGAGAGTGTACAAGCAGGGAGTGTGACAGGCAGAGGGAGAAGCAGGCTCCCCACTGAGCAGGGACCTCTATGTGGGACTTTATCCCAGGACCCTGGGATCACAACCTGAGCTGAAGGCAGACGCTTAACCAACTAAGCCACCCATGTGTCCCAAGGTTACCAGTAACTGATACCAGAAAATCAGCAAGAATACAGAACAACAGAACCAATCAACCAACAGGATCTCACTGACATACACAGAACTCTCCACCTAGTAACACTAGAATACACATTATTTTCAAGTGCCCATAAAACATTCACCAAGATAGATCATATCCTGGGTCACAAACAAATGTTAATAAATTTAAAGAACTGAAATCATAAGACTATGTTTTCTGACTCTAATGGATTCAAATTAGAATAGCAGAAAAATCTTCACTTACTAACTAGAAATACATGTTTAAGTAATCCACTGGTCAAAGGGGAAATATTCATAAAAATATACAGTATTAAATGAAAGTGAAAATATAACATGTAAATTTTAGAATACACTCAAAACAATACTGAGAAAGAAGTTTACAGCACCTAAATGCTTACACTGGAGACAAGGAAATGTTCCAAGTCGATAACTAAAGTTTCTAGCTTAAGAAATTAAAAAAAAAAAAAGAAAAGAAATTCCAAGAAAGAAGAAAATAAAAAACCTAAGAACAGAAATCACTGAAATTGAAAACAGCAAAACAAGAGAGAAAATTAATAATACAAAACCTGGATCTTTAAAAAAAAAAATCAGTGAAACTGATAATCCTCTAGCGAGACTGATAAAGATTAAAGAGAGAGAGAGAAAGGAGACACTAATCACCCATCTCAAATAAAATGAGGGATATCACAACAGATCCTGCAGCCACTAAAGGTAATAAAAGAACACTACAACTTTACCCTCATAAATACAACAGGTTAGGAGAAATGGACAAATTTCTAAAAAAACACAAACTATCATAGCTCAGCCAAGATGAAATGAATACCTGAATAGCTCCATTATTATTAAATAAATTAAGTTTGTAATTAAAAAGTTCACCTACACAAAAAGGCATCTTCAGGTCCAGGTGGTTTTGCTGGAGATTTTCACCACATAATCAAGAAGAATTAACATGAATTTCACAGTCTTTTTCAGAAGATTAGGAATAGGAAGAAACCCTGCCAAACTCATTTTATGTGGCCAGTATTACCCTGATACAAAAACAGATGAAGACAACACTGAAAAGAAAAGAGAGAGACAAGAAAAAAGAAAAGAATGACAGAGTAATCTCTTATTAATTTATATGCCAAAATCTTCAACAAAATATTAGCAAACCAAATCCAAAAATGTATAAAGAGAATTATACACTATAACCAAGCGAAGTTCACTCCAAGTTCACTCTTTGGTTCAATATTTGAAAATCAATCAATA
Source organism: Callorhinus ursinus (assembly GCF_003265705.2). Taxonomy (NCBI): domain Eukaryota; kingdom Metazoa; phylum Chordata; class Mammalia; order Carnivora; family Otariidae; genus Callorhinus; species Callorhinus ursinus. The sequence goes on along the minus strand of NW_027397064.1, from coordinate 34,481,272 downwards.
ATACATATTAACAGACCAAAGGAAAAAAATCATATGAGTAAATCAATTGATTCAGATAAAGCATCTGATGAAATTCAACATCCATTCATGGTAAAAATAAAATCGTCAGTACCCTAGGAATAAAGGAACATTTCTTAAGTCAATCAGAGAAAGACAAGTATCCTATGATCTCACTGATATGAAGACAGAGGATCACAGGGGAAGGGAGAACAAAATGAAACAAGATGAAACCAGGGAGGGAGACAAACCATAAGAGACTCTAAATCTCAGGAAACAAACTGAGGGTTGCTGGAGTGGAGGGGGTGGGAGGGATGGGGTGGCTGGGTGATGGACACTGGGGAGGGTATGTGCTAGCTTGAGCACTGTGAATTGTGTTAGACTGATGAATCACAGACCTGTACCTCTGAAACAAATAATACATTATATGTTAAAAAAAAAAAAGATAGTAGGAAGGGAAAAATGAAGGGGGGTTATTGGAGGGGGAGATGAACCATGAGAGACTGTGGACTCTAAGAAACAAACTGAGGGTTTTTGGGGGGTGAGGGGTTAGGGTTAACCCAGTGATGGGTATTAAGGAGGGCATGTATTGCATGGAGCACTGGGTGTTATACTCAAACAATGAATCATGGAACACTACATCAAAAACTAATGATGTAATGTATGGTGACTAACATCACATAATAAAATAAAATTTAAAAAAATAAAGGAACATTTCTTGAACCTCATAAAAAGCATTTACAAGAAAACTTATAGCTCACAGCATATTTAATGGAGAAGAGTGAATCTTCTTCCTCTAATATTAAGAGCAAGAAAAGGATGTTCACACTCACCATTCTTATTGGAGAAAATACTGGAAGTTCTAGCCATTGCGATAAAATTTAAAAATTAAAATTTCCTGTATGAAGTGGAAAAGAAGAAATAAAACTATCTACTTTTGCAGATGCCATGATTGTCTACATAAAAATATGAAGGAATCTACAAAAATAAAAAAAAACTAGAATAATTGAGCTCAGAAAGGTCACAGAAACCTAGATAAAAAATGCAATACCATTCATAATTTCTCCAAAGAAAATTAAAAACTTAGGTATAAATCTAACAAAACATGTATGTTTTTGTATTTCATCTGTATGATGAAATACTAAAATGTTAATGAAAGAAATAAAAAAAATACTGAGAGAAACATCATGGTCTTAGACGAGAAGACTCAACATAATAAAAATATCAATTTTCCCTAAATTGATCTGTAGGTTTAATGAAATTCCTATGAAATCTTAGCAAGATTTTTATAAACACAGAATATCTTATTCTAAAGTATCCATGAAATTGAAAGGTCCCAGAATAGCTAAAACAATTTTGAAAAGAATTACGTGGGAGGAATTCCTCTTCCCAATGTTAAGACACACTAGCTACAGTAATCAAGACAAAGTGGTAGTGGTGGAGTGATAAACACATAGATCAATGGAAGAGAATGGAAAACTCAGAAATAGATCCACACAAATATGCCCAATTAATTTTTGGCAAAGGCACAAAAGCAAGACAATGAAGGACGAATAATCTTTTTCAACAAATAGTGTTGGAGCAATTGAATATAACGTAGGCAAAAATATGAACCTTAACCTAAACCTCACACCTTATACAAAAATTAACTCAATGTAAAACATAAAACCATAAAATGCCTTTTTCAAAAAAGGAGAAAATACTCAGGACCTAGATAGAACTAAGCAAAGAGTTCTTCAACTTGACACCAAAGGCACAATCTGAAAGAGGAAAGCTTGATGAATCAGACTTCACCAAAATTAAAATGTTTTGCTCTGTGAAAGACCCTGATAAGAGGATGAAAAATAAATTACAGATTGGGAGAAAATATTTGCAAATCATATCCAATAAAAGACTACTATCTGGAATAAAGAACTCTCAAAATTCAACATTAAAAAATAAGCAATCCAATTAGAAAGTAGATAAAAGACATGAAAGACCTGTTACCAAAGAGGCTATACCAATGGCAAGAAAGCACATGAGAAGATACTCAACATTATTAGTCATTAGGGAAATGCAATTTAAAACTACGAGGTATCACTTTATACCTATCACAATGGCTAAAAATAAAAAAGAGTGATAAAACCATATATGGCTATTGTGTAGAGAAACTAGATCACTCACACATTGCTAGTGGAAATGTAAAATGCTAGTTACTCTGGCAAACAGTTTTGCAGTTCCTTTTGAAATTAACAATGGAACTGAGCATACCACACAGCAATTGCACTCTTGCGCATAGGACCCAGATAAATAAATATTTATTTTCATGCAGGAACATGTACATAAATGTTCACAGCGGCTTTAATGATTAATAGCTGAAAACTGGAAACCACCCAAATGTCCTTCAGTGGTGAATGGTTAAACTGTGGCATATCCTACCATGGTTACCAATCAGCAATAGTTAAGAAACTGTTGATAAATGGTACAATCTGGAGACATCTAGAAGGACTCATATGGAAGTCAGTGTCATAAAGAGGCATACTGCATGACTCCATTTATATAACCTTCACAAAATAAGACAAGTGCCGATATGAAGAATATAGTAGTAGTTAAAGAAAAGAGATGAGACAATGAGTATAGCTATTAGAGGATCACATGAAAGAACCTTGTAGTGATGGTGAAGTACTGCGACTGCAGTTGGGTAAGGCACAGGTGATACAACTGCACAGAGCTACACACACCTGCGTGTATAACCCGCAAAATCTGAATGAGCTCTGAACTGTACCAGTATTAATTCACTGGGTTTGATATTGTACTACAGTTATGCAAGATATTAACACTGGGGGAGGCTGAGGGAGGGGTACACTGGATTTCCCTGTAATTTTCTTTGCACATTATTGTGAATATATATAAATATCACAAAGTAAAAAGTTTTTTTAAAAAGTTAGTAAATGAAACAAATTGATTGGGTATAAAATGCATGCAAAGTCAAGGCCAAATATAGATCCTCTAGAATATTACTTACAAAAGAATAATATATTTAAGGTCAGCTAGTATATACTTTCTCATTAATAATAAAACAAATTGGTCACGTGCTTCCCTAAATCAACAGTCATCAACCTGTCTTTAACCATTTCTCCCTTTAATATGTTGTAAATTGTTAAATGATTATTACAGTTGATTTGCATATGTTATAAATGTCTTCATTTCTTCAGAGTATTCTATAATCTTGGCCACAGGAATATCTTAGTTAAGATTAAATGGTTTCAGGAAAATTATGAAAATTAGTAAGTTATTTGGAGGTAGCATGAAAGATTCATACTCTTTTAAAAGCATTTTGTAGTGAATCCCATTGATAGTTTCAAAACAACTCACTTTGACATTATAAAAGATAATCTCTTTTAAACTTTAAAGAGTAATTTAAAAAGATTTCATCATTTTTATGTGTACATCTTGTTTTAAACCCAAAAATAGCTGACTTGAAAAAGAATTCCTTTTTCAAACTGTATTCAGTATTCTTGAAAAATGACTGAAATATTTTAGGACATTAGCAAAGTGAAATTTCTGAATTGGAAGGTGTACTTGTTTCCTGTAGCTGTTGTAATAAATTACCACGAACGTGGTGGCTTAAAACAACAGAAATTTATTCTCTCACAGTTCTGGAGAACAGAAGCCCTAACTCACATATCACTGGACAGTAATCAAGGTGTCAGAGGGCTGTTTCCTCCAGCTCTAGGTGAGAACCCATCCCAGTTCCTGGCAGCTGAGCGTATTCCTTGACTTATTGCCACATCTCTCCAACCTCTGCCTCCAGGACCTCGCTGCCTCCCTCCCTGTGCAGATGAAATCTCTCTGCCTCTCTTATATAAGGGCACTTGGGAATGGATTTAGAACCCACGCAGATAATACAGAATACTCTCTCCATGTCAAGATCCTTAATTCAATCCGATTAGCAAAGACCTTTTTTCCTTATAAATTAATATTTACCAGGTCCAAGCATTAGGACCTGCTATTTTTGCCATTATTTAGCATACTACAGGGAGTCAGTAACCATGGTTTTAGTTCTCAAAACTTCTACTTAGTGTAAATATACAGTAAATAGCTAAATGTATTTGTATGTTGCTAAGTGTGCATTTTATAGTAATTTAGTAGACTTTTTTGTTTCCATTTTCAAAGGTCTTTTTCAATTGACAGACCCTTTAACAAAAAAATATGGATGTCACCAATGTCGTTTACAAATTAAAGCATATACAAGAGCTAAGCTGTACTACTAAGGATTCCGAATCTAATTTTCTATGAAAATCCATGTGTATATAAGGAATAAGAAAGAGAAGACAGCCAAGTCTTAGAAAATGTTCAGGCTCACTACTAAAGAAATGCACATAAAATCAATATCCCATTTTTTAATATTGAACAAGGCAATAAATACCCATCTAGCTTTAACCAATCTAAACATGTTGTCCTGTTAACTTTAAATATTTTTCAAAAGATACATAGATGTAATGGAAGCCCCTTGAATGTTGCCTCACCGATTCCTTTCCCTTGTCTTTCCCAAAAGTAATAACTGTCCTGAGTTTGGCATATGACCATTTCTACACATGTTTTTCATACCCTTACTGTATATATGTATTACTACTTATCTATATTTAGGAGCAATCAGTATTGTTCACGTTGCTATTTTTCCGTGTTGATACACATAGATCTAATTCATTCATTTAAACTGCAAATGTTTCCTTATATGGCTATACACATATTTACTAATCCATTTCTCTTTGGATGGAAAGGTTTCCAATGTTTTGTTATCATACAAAATGCCTCAAGGAGATAACATTTTTTCATGTCTCAAAATGACAAGAGATTTAAAATTAAAATACTCCATGCTGATGAGAATTACTGATAGGAATATAATTTGATACAGTTTTTCTAAAAAACAATTTGGCAATATGTACCAAGACCTTAAAAAATATGTATACTCATTAATCCTATAATCTTACTACTAAAAGTATACTGTTAACAGCATTGCTCAAAGTGTGATCCCCAGACCAATAACATCAGCACATGCAGTCTCAGGGCCCTATCTCCAACCTACTTGATCATAAGCTTTGGGGATGGGAATATGCAATTTGTGGTTTACCAAGCCCAACAGCTGATTCTAAGGCATGCTAAAGTTTAGAAAACAACTGCTCAGATAACTGATCAAAAATTCTCGGGGATGTTCACTACAGAATCACTTTTAGTTAAAAGGTAGGACTCACCCTCAATGTCCTACAAAAGGAAATGGTGGTATAAATGAAAATATAGGATGAAAATTTTAATTACATGGGAAAATGGCTTCGATATTATGCAATAAGAAAATGGCATCATCTAAAGTTCTATATATAGCAAAATAACTTTTACAAGTCATAAGTATAAAAGTTACATATAAACACATCCACACACCATCCTATTCAAAGGTCTTAAATGAAATAAGAATACTCCACATACACATATAGTTTGAATTACTATACTTACATTTAGGTAACATTTCACTCAAGTAGGCCAGCGTGTGACCTCACAAAGTTACATCTATGGAAAAAAATGATAAATAACGCTTATATTTTTATGAACATAAATAATTGCTACTGAATTTTTTTAATTCCAAATACCATGATGCTTTGATGCACAAACAGGTTCCCAACAAGGTAAATTGAGTTTTTTGTTAAAAATACTATTTTATGCAACAGTTTGCCTCAAATTGCCAGGCATTATATAGATACAACCTTTAACACACACTCACATGTATTCTAACAGTCTATTAATAGAAATATAGGGAATGTTAAAACTGGATGGTATGCTGTCCAGTGAAATAGATATAAATTCTACATCAATAGACCTTGTGTATTTAAAAGAATGAGCTTCAAATTGTTTGGCAGCTGAAATCTATGTAAAGTTCTTAGTATTCTCTGTGGCTCTCAAATGGGTCATTATAACCTCAACATTCATTTACATAATTCAAATGTTATTTAACCTATTATATGTAACCCTATTTTTTAAAAAATATATATATAGTTTTGGTCATATCTGATGTATATACCATGATAAAAACTTAATTCCAATTTTCCTCAACTGGAAAATGGGTTTTTGTCTCAGCTCTGTAGCACTTACATTCAATTTTAACTTGTAATTCTCAATATGTTCCTATTACATTCAGAGAATAATAGGGAGTATGCCTGCAGCTAGTTTAATACCTTTAAATTCCTATGGACCACAATGAAATACCATGTGGCCAGCATGCTTCATATTTCAAAGGTTGTGGGCTGTTAACATTGTACTTTTATTAAAATTCCTATTAATTTTTTCCTTTCAATCTGAATATAAAATTACTTTATCACTTTTCTATAGAATAAAAAAGTGAAGAAAATATTACTTTTATTTCCAACTACTTATCTAGCCAAAAATGGAAAAAGAAATTTAGAAAAAGCCAATTATATCATAGCCTAAGAATAGCCAATTTTTGAATATTTTAGTATTTAAATGGCACAATTATATATCTATTCATGTAGTGATTTGTTCAGTACATCAACAATTAAGTCCCTGCCCTCAAGAAGTGTTCATTCTGGTGGCAGTGACAGACAACAAATACCTACAATTCAAGAATTAGTACCATGAAAAAGAGCTTCTAAACATCTAACAAAAGGCATCAGAATTAAATACAAAAAGTGGTTAAAGGCAGGCCAGAGCAAAGCCTGTACAAAGGCCCTAAGGTGAGAAACTGCTGCTAAGAAGTGCCCTAAGGGTAGAGGGGAGGAGAGAGTGGCCAGAGAATTATGAGCAAACAAGAACAAGGTCCAAGATGAGTCTGGTAAAGGCAAGCTCAGATTGAACGGCCTCTATAAATCATGACAGGATATTGAGCTTATCCCAGCGGCACCAGGAAGCCACTGATGTGTCAAAAGGCTATCCCTAAGAACTAAGAGAGAGATGATCATGAGGGCACAAAGATGTCATGGTGGGTCAGGCGAGAGATGGTAGGAACTTGGGGTTGAGGTGATATCACTTCAGATGGAGACACAGACATATTCACAATCTGGGAATCTGTGTTGGAAAAAGAACTTGGTTATAAATACGATGGAGGTAGAAGTGGGCTGAGGATGTAAAAGTACAAAGTGAGCTCTTAGTTCACTTATCTGAAAGGAACGGAACTGTCATTTAATAAAGTTGAAGCACTGGCGAGGGACAGATTTATTGGACGTGGAGGGGAGCCATGTTAACTTTGGGATGTCTATAAGATATACAAGTGAAGATATCAAAACCAGATATAAATTTTTTTAATTTTTTATTTATTTATTTGACAGAGAGAGACACAGTGAGAGAGGGAACATAAGCAGAGGGAGTGGGAGAGGGAGAAGCAGGCTTCCCGCTGAGCAGGGAGCCCGATGCGGGGCTCGATCCCAGGACCCTGGGATCATGACCTGAGCCGAAGGCAGACGCTTAATGACTGAGCCACCCAGGCACCCCATCAAAACCAGATATAAATTAATCTGGCACTCAATGAGCGTCTAGGCTAGAAAAATCTAAATTTTTAATCTTACCTTTCACTGCTAATTAAATACAATGCATGACCTTTGAGGGGGGAGTATTAAAAAGCACCACAGAGTTCTTTTTCTATATGTACAAACATATACACCCACACACAATTATTCTTTATAAGAAATTATACTCTTTTTAGTCTGATTTTTAACTTAATGTATTTTTAAGCATTTTTTTTTCTTCAGAGAAATAGATTTCTTCTGAGATACGAACTTTACTAAGCACATAATGTTGCTTTCCACAGCTATACTGAAAATTATGAAACCAATTTGTGCTTTTATAAAGGCACATCATTTCTAATATTTTGCTATAATAAGTAGTACTACAATAAACACTCTTGCCTGTCTTTGTGTGGTGAAATTTATAGCTCACAAGAAATACTACACAATATGTGTACCTAATGTATACAGACAGGATTAAATTAATACATCACTTCTAGGCAAGAAGTGGGAAATAATAAGTTATTTTCTTTTTTTGCAAATAACTATAGTTTTAGACTTCACTTGCAATATTACCTGTTTTAAAACTGCAAGTATACAGACACCAATTTCAACATTAGAAATGAAAAGGTCTCAGAAGGATCTGGCTTCTAAGGAGTAAAAAAAGGAAAAATATCTATTCCACTCGATTTTCTACCCTAATGCTCTGTTAGTCCATATTGAAGGCCCTATCAAGAATGTCAGGGTGGTGCTCACTTTGGCAGCACTTGGCCTCTGTGCAAGGATCACACGCACATTCAGGAAGGTTCTATTGTTTAAGAGAGTATATCCTAAAAGTTCTCACCAAAAGGAGATTTTTTTTGTTTGTTTCCTTTTTATTGTATCTATATGAGATGATGGGTGTTAACTAAATCTATTGTGGTAATCATTTCAAAATATATATAAATCCAACCATCATGTTGTACACCTTAAATGTATACAGTGATGTACGTCCATTCTTTCTCATTAAAACTGGGGAAAAAGCCTATCAGGGTATCTCAATGATCCTAGTGAGGTAGGAGCATCTTTAGGTTCTGGAGACCTGGCTCACTTGTGTCTCCATCCACACACCTGTCTCTATCCCTGATTTCAGTTTACTTGGCCATACCATCATTTGTATATGTGAGCACTTTTTTTCCCCAAATCAAGAACAAAAAAGAAGGATGTATCCAAAGATCAGATTTCTGAAAGCAGCATCCTGGACTGTATCCCAGGAAATACAGAAGTATCCGATGGAAATCACTCCTTCAGAAGAGGATGCACCCCCTTCTTTAATGCTCTTCTCCAAACTACTTCCATAACAACATTGAAAAGACATGTGGGGAATCTGTTTCCTTTGTAAGTCCACTCACTGCTGAGCTTGGAGGGGGTGCTTGCTGCTCTTAGTAACAGATATCATCTAGACATTTTTAACTCCTTTTGCTGCTCCTGGTCCCACCTGCAAAATGCAAATTGAAGAAAGAGGTGTCTCAAAAACATAAAATCTCCGTTTGCCTGGTGGGATATCTTTATTCCCAAGTAATTTCTCCAAATAACAACCTTGCGTCTCTGAAAATGTAAAAATTGCCTGTAGAGGCAAGGCAAATGAGGGCTAAATCCATTCATTATTTCCCTCTAGACTCTCATTCACCTCTAGCTATAGGAAGCATCACAAACACAGGATTGATGAAAAGTGTATAAACATATTATCCAGATACTCAGGTTGTCACAGGGAGCATTGTGTGTTCTTGATTTTAATGTAAGCAAAGCTGAGCAGTGGAAATGTTCAGGTGAAAATAGAGATTTTTCTTGCTGCAAGATAGCATTTCTCATCTGAATGATTTTATTCTTTTCCTTTGAATTCCATGGCAGATTCTGATACCAGTTCATATCTGACATATCCTTACTTGTGCCTTCATTACCCAGCAAGAAGTAAGCATAATTGATAAGCAATCCATGGCCCTAATCTTTGTTATGAATTGTCTTTGCATCTCTCAGATCGTCTAGATTATGTTTTGGTAGCAAAGTACTCCAAACTCTCAGTTGCCAAATACAACTTAATAGTCAACACTCAGGGACCCTGGTGGGTAGATCAGCCATCATCTCAAATGTTGCCGTGAACATGCCGAAAGAGAAATGAGTGCTGAAGGGTCTCAAGGATAATTCAACTCTGGCCCAGAAATGGCATAGTCCAGTCACTTCTATTTGCAACTCATCAGCTAGAGCTAAACATATGGTTCCACCAAAGAGAGGCCAGGAAGTACAATCCTAACATGTTTCTGAAGGCGAAGAGCCAGAAATAGTTGAGGAATAGCAACAAGGACCATCCCATTCCTCTAAAAGAACTACTTTTTTCTTTCAAAAATGTTGTAGGGAAAATTGAGAAAAGCTAACTGGATAGCCAAGTATAGAAAAACACTTGTTTTTCATGGTTAAGACTCTGTAAAAAGTAAAGGTCCATCAGCTGCATGCACCATTTCATAGCAAATAACAACATGAGAGCTAGTACTCTCTTATCTCCAAATGTACGTAGTTTGGGACTTCTGTCATTCATAGCTCACCTTTTTCCAAAAAGGTTTTGTGGTAACTTACAAAGATACATAAAGCAAAACAGAATAAGGAACAGTGAGTCAGGAGAAAGGGAAAAGAAGGAGTTAGAAGACAAAGCTAACAATGAATTAGAATCCAGTATCTGTGACAGGGGATCTGGAATGCATTTCCAGAAGTCAGTGACAATTTTGGCTCTGAACACTCCAGGAACCATGCAAAAAAGGAAATACGATCAATGGTATGATACATAGCATGAACATAATAAAAGCAAAATATGTCATTACAAGAAGCACAGCCATACCCGGCCCCTGGGTCCTCACAGATAGGAAAGGTATAACATGGTACAGAAAGGAACAAAAAGTAGGTCTACAATAATCCTAACACTATAAGGCTGTGTCCTATCTTTTACTATGGTATCACAGTCATACACCACAAACAACTTTATTATTATTTTCAGGTTTACTGATAATTATTATAATGACTGTGTTTGTCAACACCCCACATCTTTAAGGACATCTAGGATATGAATGAAGCCAAGAAATAAGCTTTCTCTCCCAAATGTAACATTCACTAAACCACAACACACCAATGGGCATAAAGACTGCTGAATGTGGCCTTTAATTATTTTACTTCACACGGTACTGTTTTTGAACTTGAATTTGAATATTTTTAGGTCTAGAACTCACCTCTCCACTTTGGCTCCTTTGACCATAACTTCTCACCACTTTCTACCATGACCCAGTTTATGTCCTCCATGAAGCCCCCTGAAGGAATTCAAGTTTGAGACCCTTGGTACAAAATACAGTGACTGAGTAAAATAGAATGCTTCATAAATTCAGTGTCTATTGCCTCTGTACCAGTTGCTTTGAGGAAATATAAAAGAATAACTCTACTGATTCTCTCAAACAGCTAAGTCTCTTGGGGGAGATAATAGCAAAACATTTGAGAACATACAGTACTAAAATAATAACTGTTCTACATATTTTATAGCTCTTTACATTTTAGCAAGCTATTTCGCATTCATCACTGCAGTGGGTTCTTTCAGGAGCCCCATGAAACCGTCAAAAGAAGAATTACAGTTCCCATTTTTCAGATAAAAGCACTGAGATCCAAATAGGTAAATTGCCTTACCTCAAATCACAAGGCTAATCACAGACACAGCACAAGCTCCACGGGGCGGGGGGGCTCTGTCTTCCAGTTTTATATCCTATACAGCACCACATATAGTAGGCATTTCATAAACATTCTCTAACAAGCAAAAGAACCTCTGGGTCTACACACATACTGATTCATAAACAGGGACAGTAGAAGAAAGCTTGCAGGTAAGAATGGCAGAATTCACATGTCATACTATATCATACCCAGTATTTGTGAAATTTATAAGAACTAGGCACTATGATGATGCCAAGACATTTGTAACTTGTAGGAAAAATGAAAAATGCAAGGTACCCAAAAATTTATAAATAATCCCAAATATTCATGAAGGATATCAGTAATATCTGTAATGGCAAAATATTGGAAGCTACCCTAATGCCCACTGATAGAAGCTGGTTGATCAAAATATGGCGTATCATCACAATGGATACTGTTTTTAAGATTTTATTTTTGAGAGAGAGAGCACAAGGGGGGATGGAGGGAAAGAAGGGCAAAGGGAGAGGGAGAAGCAGACTCCCCACTGAGCAGGGAGCCTGACTCAGGACTCGGATCCCGGGACCCCGAGATCATGACCTGAGCTGAAGGCAGATGCTTAACCAACTGAGCCACCCAGGCGCCCTCACAATGGATATTTTTAGATTGAAGTTTAAAATTTGACTAAATACATTATTTCATATGTTTAAGAGGGCAAGAGAAGAATACACAATAAATGGATATTCTATGGGGGAATGAGACGGGCTAGTACATCTTTTTTCTTGTCTGTTCTAGTAGTTTGTGTATGTGAGAGAAAGAGTTCAAAACTGGGAAATAGGGAGAACCCACCAAATTCAGCTACTTAAGGAAAAGTAATGTAGATGAGATTCAAAAAAAAAGTCCTTCATTTGCTAAGATAACTAGGAATACACAGTCAATATATTGATGTAAGAGGTAAGGAAAAAGGGTCATGTCAAGAAACTGAATTAGTCCTAGAAAAGAAATACTACCAATAATTCAATTTTTGTTTTTATTATGGCCTTGGTAGTGTAGACATGCTATAACAAACAGCAATAGGAATTTTCACATACTCTTTAATTTTATTGAATTGCCCAATTCTACCCTTATCCCTTACTCCCTCTAAAGAGAGATGTTCTTTTTTTTCCTTTTATTTTTTGAATAGTCTTTTAAAAAAATACTTAGTTTTTTTTTTAATAAATCACAAGATTACTCATAGGCAAACATTAAGAAGTTGCATTTCAATTCAGATAAATCTCAAAGTGATACAGGGTTTCTAGGGCTGCTGTCTAACCTAAAAATATCAAACCAAGGATTACATCTGAACAAGTATGTTTATGCCATTTTCTGTACAGTAAAATTTTCTCATTCTTATAACAGAATCAAAAGGTAGCATCGTCAGTACACCCTGATTTGCTAAGTTTCCTTTAGAAAACGTGAAGTTATAGAAACCAATGTTAATCAAGACCTGCTGAGTTTTCTTGGAATTTTGGATACATATCCAGCCTAAATCACAGTTATTCTGACCTTCTTTAATAGTCCTTCACTGAATTTCCTTACATTTTCACCTCTCTCACCTGTGTAATCTCTATCCAAGTGTTCTACATGATACCAAATGGCTAATGAAGGAAATAGTCTTCCCGCCAGTGTATCTAAATGCCTGCTATAACATAACTATAAAACTAATCCTTTTTAATATACCATTCAAGTCACAAAAAGAGTTTAATAGCTACAACAGAGGTAAGTCAAAAAAAGGCATTACGAAATTTACTTGATAAAGTATCTTAAAGTTACACAAGGAAAGAGACAAAATAAAATAAATTCCCCTAATGTACCGCAAATACCAACCACCACACACTACCTACAAGCCATATGTTTTTTCCATCTGTTCTGTTATCGTCAACTAAATTTATAGTATTTGGGCTATCAGAAGGATTGTCAAACACGAGCTGGACAGGATTTTAAAACCTAGGTGTTACTGTTAGTTGTTTTTTTTCTTTTTCTTTTTTTTTTTTAAAGAAGCTACCCATCTCTATACTCATCCCACAACTGATGATATTTATCGGGTTCAGAGTAAGAGTCCTCCAATATTTCTGAGGAATATAAGTTAGTCCTCAGAAAGCTTAAATTATTCCTAGAGCCACTGACACTTACTGCTTTGAATGCCTCAAGTGATGACTACCAGACAGGGAAGCTGGAATTTCTGAAGATAAATACGATTCTTCAGAGTGTGGAAGTGCTGGATCTGTGGCCCTTGACTGGTGGATTAAAGTGCGTGAGAAGCAGAATTCTAAGATGATTCCCCCATGATCCAAACCTCTGTAGAAGCCTCTCCCCTTGAGTGTTAGAGGCGCCTGCTGATTTCTTCTAGCCAATAGGTTATGACAAAGGTGACAGAATGGTCCCTCCCTTAGTTAGGTTACATTATATGGCAAAAGTGATGGACAGTCATACACCTGTGATTACACTACATTATATAATATTCCAGTTTAGCAGACTAAAGGGCAAGATTCTTCTGCTAGCTTGGAAGAAATTGCCACATTGTGAGGAGGCCTGTGAGTAGTCTGCAGCAAAGAACTGCAAGGGCCTCTAGGAGCTGAGAGCAGCCTCTGGTCAGCAAGACAGCAGAGACCTCAGTCCCACAGCCATCAGGAACTGAATTCTGCCAACACTACATGGGTTCAGAAGAGAACCCCAAGCTTTTGACAGGATCACAGTCTAGCTAACAGCCTGAATGCAGCCCGGGAGACCCTGAACAGAAGACCTGGTTTACACTGTGCCTGGAGTCCTGACCCATGGAAATGGAGAGAGAATAAATGTGTGTTATTTTAAATGGCTAAATTTGTGGTTGTTTTTACATAGCAATAGAAAGCGAATACACTGCATGTAAAAAGTATTTCTTCCAGCCTCTGCCTTAAGACTTGCCCCAAGTATCAAGTGCTCTTGGGTTCCCAAATTAGATACATGAAGCAGAGACACCCCAGCTTCCTCACTGACCCAAGCCTAAAGCAGAGACACTTCAGCTGACTCACCAGAGAATACTTACTGCTGTACACCCCTAACATCCAGTGGTTATTTCTTACACACATTACTAGTACTTTGGATTCATAAAATACAATTTGATGGAACTTTTTTAAGTATCCCTGTTTAAGTGAATGTCCCAAATACCCCAAAATATGATGTACCGTAAGATCAAAGACTAAAAAGTCAGGTACATCTTACACTGGACTCTAAAGGAAAATAGAGGACGGCTATCAAATCACTCAGAAGGTGGTCAGCTAGTAACTAACTCGCTTTCACTCATTAACAACTTAAGTCAAAGAACTCAAAATAATAAAAACATCATTTGACAATACATTCCTAAATTGTCATTTCAGGAAGTTAAAATTCTTGTGGAAAACATATTTTAAACTATCTCTAATCTCAATCATAAGTATTGAAAGCATGAACAACAAGAGATTTTACTCAAAATTTTAAATTTCATAGGAAAGTTACTTCATGTACCATAGGAAGAAGTTGTTGAAGTTATGGCATACGTACAAAATAAAATATGTTTCAGGTAAAATGCTCTAGGGCATATATATTTTTAATGTACTCTGAATTCAGATTCATGCATACATTCTTTTCTCAAAACACATACACATATAATATTCAAAGTACTCTTAATTGGGAAAAGGAGTAAAAACACTAATTCAAAGCATGCTACTAAACAAAGATGGCTTTCAATTCGGGTATAAAAGTGTGCCTTGGAATACTTCTAGGACCAATGTCTTCACACAATTATATGCAGTGGATCACATAAAAGACACTAATTACATCAGGACAATATAACATACTGAGAATAGATGGTCTTACATTATAGACAAATGGCAACTGTGGGAGTTGAATTAAATTATCCTTTAAGATTACTTAAAAAAATATGTGTGTGTATATGTAAGGGAGATATATATATACATATATATATATACACACACATATATATATACATGTATCACATATCTATATATACACATATGCATATATGTGCCCACATACATGTGCATATATATCTCCCATGGGCCTGTGAACCATGCCTAAAATAATCCCAGGTAAGAAATGCATTTAATGCTGGCTTTTATTTACACTGGACAAGAAGAAGGTGAGATAGAGAAGCTAAGATCTGATGAGCAATGCAAATTCCATAGAGTAAATAAAGGTCTTCCTAACTTTTTAGTTTTTATCAACTACTTTCAAAAATGTGATTTTCAAATGAAGTAAACATTTTTTAAATGCTAAATTACAAACATTGAAAAAATAAGGAATTTTACTTTCTCATTCTGTGATAAACCATGATTTAATCAAAAACTCAGAATAAACGCTAAAGTCCAAGAGTCCCTCTTATGAGTAACGTTAGGTAATTAGAGTCTTTCTCTGCACCTCTAAGCCACTCCTAATAAAACATCTGCAAAGGTAAATATATTGAATATTTTTAAAGAGTGGCCTGGGACCCAGACTATGGTAGTTTTCTTTTCCTGAGGGATGTTATATCTGTAAATACTAGTTCTATTTCTTCATTTGTTTACAGCATATGAATAATGCTCCATGATATATTAATCTCCAGACTTTGAAATCATGACTTCAGAACAAAGTTAAATACACACAGAACACAGTAGGAGTTTAGCAAATGTGATAGTGTCGACATAAATTATGGGTGCACAGTAAGCTTGTGTGCCCTACTCACCTTAAAAAATATCAGTGATTTGTATACCTTCAACTGTTCCTTAGTTCTTAAACTGCTAAATTTCTTTCATTATAATTCTCTCAGAAGGGAACATTTCTTTGTCAAGGAATATGATAACCTAGCACACAAGAGTTAATTCTGTTTTAAACTCATCACTGTATTTATTTTACACTGCATTTCTTCAAAAGAATACCCTGTTCACTTTCTCCTCTGAACACACTGGAGATGGTATGTGTGTGGATACATACGTGTATGTATGTGTATGTGTGTGTGTAATTCTATTTTATATACATATGGCCATGGAGAGGTATGCGTGTGCGTGCATGTGTGTGTCTTGAAAAGAATTCTTAAATCTCCCTTATTGGTATAAACCACTGATACGCATGGTTTGGTTAAATTACCCCTGTCAGGTTTATTATCTACTCTTTTTCCCTGCTGTTAGCATGTGTAATTGTATGGTTTTAAGAACTTGAATGACTCACCATAAAGCAAGCTGAAAAAATAAGGGACAGATGTGTTTCTATGTATTTTCTGAGGGTTGCTAGGACGGGAGCCCTTTCAGCTGATTTCGGAATCTCATCTCAGAGGTAGCTTTTGCCTCCTTAGCGTACCTCTCCTCCCCAATCCTCAAACCCCTCAACCACCAGAAGGATGGAATGCTCACACTATAAATGCCACCCACCAACCTGAATGAAGGCGCAAACAATAATACAATGGCTACCCATCACCAAGAGAAATGATTACAGCCGTCTCCTCCACTAAGGTTAAATGAAGGGGAACCTGCCTGTGCACAAAAGATAAAGCAAGTGACTTCCTCCTCTTCGAGAGATGATTAATAGGAGACAACCTAACAGAACGTTTGTGGTAAAAGATCATAAACAGGACTATGACTGTTGATCAGATTTTAAAACTTTGGTCTTGATCCTTTAACCCCATGGTTAACATAACCAGAGGCAGGCAGAGGCCAGGAGTTTTAATGAGAGGTCAAACCGACAGCCAGAGAGTTCAACTTTTACAGTTTTGGGGTCAGACAACTTGTCAAGAGTCAAATTCCCTCTTCAACAGCAGCTCTGTAAACTCAACATTGAGTAGATGTCTCACAGAAGTGGCTGTCGGCAAAACAGTGTTTTATCTTTAAATGAAAAACATCTTAGTAATGAGCTGCTAACTGGTTTAAGCCAAGTTATTACACTTCAGAGGGAAGTGGCTCTCAGTGTGAGGGTACAAGGACTCCTTATCGACCCTTGTCAAGTTGGGGGCCTTTTGTGATTTTCCTCTTACTTTCATTACTAGTCAATTGAAAAGAATGCTATATCTTTCATGAGTTGCAATTAGATGCTAATTTAGAAGATGATGCTAACCCAGATAGGAAACTGCTGTAAAGTTCATTTTGACTTGAGGATTACATCACCCATTACTGGGGAGACAACAAAAGAAACTATGGATCTAGTCTCTGCCTTCAATATCACATAATTTCTTCTTAGGTATATACAAGATACACACTTAAAAATTTTTTTTTCTTTTAGAGAGAGAGGAGGAGTGGAGAGGGGCAGAAAGGGAGAGAGAGAATCTTAAGCAGGCTCCCCGCTGAGCGTGGAGCCCCACGCAGGGCTCGATCTCATGATCCTGAGATCATAACCAGAGCCAAAATCAAGAGTCAGATGCTTAACCAACTGAGCCACCCAAGCTCCTCAAAGAAGACTTAATAGTGCGCAACATCCTAGATGCAGTGCAAGCCATTCAAGGTGGAATTGAGTAATGCAGCAGTTGAATGACACCTGCTGAAGGAGTGGCAGGCGTTTACTACTATTCTATAGGCTTTCAAAACGATGTGGTTTTGACTGGCAGATTGCAAGTTGGCAGACAGGAGTGAAGAATCATTCCAGCAATGCAGGGGTGTGAGCAAGCAACGCAAAGTCACAAATGGTTTAATAATGGAGTTGGCCTGGAAAAATATGAGCCAAAGATTTCTAGAACTGGGTTTGGTCACTCACCAGCAGAGTCCTAGGGGAACTAGGATCTATCTCACAGGCTGATTATTAAATGAGATTATGTACATTAAAAGGTGCCTATTCAGCAGTAAAAACCCTATGCTGATATTAACTGCTTAATTGCTATTAATAATTATAAAAGTAAATATATCTAATGAAAAAGAAAAACAATGCAGAAATATTTAAATGCATGGTGATAATTTCTTGTACTTGTCTCACTCCAGTCCCTGGGCAGGGGTGACAGTGAACTGTTTACAACTTGATCTCTATATGTCCTGGGTTTTTTCCTATGCTTGTACAACCATACATATTATTTTACAAAAATGCAAATTTTGCTCTCAACTTGTTTTCACTTAACATGTCATGATTATTTCTCTTGTCATCTCTTAATATTTTTATATGAATGTACTGTAATCAGTTTTACCTTATTGATGAACTACATATTAAGTTCATTATATCATTAAGGACATTCATAAGCCTTTTATGAAGGACTTTAAGATAAAGTCTTAAAAGTGGAGTTGCTGGCTAAAAGTTATACAATTTTAAAATTATAATTATCATATGTTCCTTTAAAATGTTGAACCAATCTGTTATCCAAAAAGAAAACCGTGTATGAGAATGTCAATTTTTTTCATAACATTTATATAGTTTCTTAAACTTTTAATTCTAACATAATAGATTCACATGTCCTTATAAAGACAACAGAGAGATGCCTGGGTGGCTCAGTCAGTTAAGCATTGGACTCTTGATTTCAGCTCAGGTCTTGATCTCAGGGTCATAAGATCCAGCCCTGAGTTGGGCTCCACACTAAGCGTGGAGCCTGCTTAGGATTCTCCCTCCCTCGGGTGCCTGGGTGGCTCAGTTGGGTAAGCAACTGCCTTCGGCTCAGGTCATGATCCTGGAGTCAAAGGATCGAGTCCCGCATCGGGCTCCCTGGTCAGCGGGGAGTCTGCTTCTCCCTCTGACCCTCACCCCTCTCATGTGCTCTCTCTTTCTCATTCTCTCTTGCAAATAAAATAAATAAAATCTTTGGGCGCCTGGGTGGCTCAGTTGGTTAAGCGACTGCCTTCGGCTCAGGTCATGATCCCGGAGTCCGAGGATCGAGTCCCGCATTGGGCTCCCTGCTTGGCAGGAAGTCTGCTTCTCCCTCTGACCCTCCCGCCTCTCATGCACTCTCTCTCTCTGTCTCTCATTCTCTCTCTCAAATAAATAAATAAAATCTTTAAAAAAAAAAAAAAGATTCTCCCTCTCTCTCTGCCCCTCCCCTCCTTTGTCTTTCTCTTTCTCTCTCAAAAAACAAAAACAATAGGGGCGCCTGGGTGACTCGGTTAAGCGTCCAACTCTTGGTTTTGGCTCCGGTAATGATTTTGCGGTCATGAGATCAAGCCCATCATCAGGCTCTGTGCTCAGCAGAGTGTCTACTTTAGATTCTCTCTCCCTCTCCCTCCCGCTCTCATGTGCCTGCATGCTCTCTCTCTCAAATAAATAAAATCTTAAAAAAAGAGAGAGAGATCCCTATACTCTTTACCTAGTATCCCCCAATGGTAACGTATCGTAAACCTACAAAACAATATTACAACCAGGATATGACATTGATAATCCAAATACAGATCATTTCTATCACCACTAAGATTCATATGTTGCCCTTTGATAGCCGCATCCTCTTCCCTCCTACCCCTAACCTCCTCTTTAACCTCTAGAAACCATTAGTCTGTTTTCCTTCTCTATAATTTTATGACTTCAAAAATGTTATATAAATGGAATCATACGGCATGCAACATTTTGAGAATGGTTTTTCAGTCAGCATTAATAGCCTTGCGATCCATCCAAATTGTTACACTAATAGGTTTTTTTTCCCTTTTTTTATTGCTGAATAGTATTCCATGGTATGAATGTACCATCATTTAACCACTGCCCTATTTTAGTTGTTTCCAATTTGGGGCTATTATGAACAAAGATTTCCAGAACTATGTTAAAGAAAAGTGGTGAGAGCAGACATCCTTGTTTTATTTTCAATCTTACAGAGAAAGCATTCAGTCTTTCACCATTAAGGAGAATGTTAGCTGTAGATTTTTTGTAATGTAGGAATATTCTTTATCAACTTGAGGCAATTCCTCTTTATTACCAATTTACTGTGTTTCTATCCTGATTGGATGTAGGATCTTCTTAAATGCTTTCTTTTGCTTCAGCTGATAAAATCATAGGATTTGGGACACCTGGGTGGCTCATTCAGTTAAGCAACTGCCTTCAGCTCAGGTCATGATCCCATGGTCCTGGCATCAAGTCCTGCATCAGGCTCCCTGCCCAGCAGGGAACCTGCTTCTCCCTCTGCTCCCCCTGCTTGTGCTCTTGCTCTCTGACAAATAAATAAAATCTTTTAAACAAAATCATAGGATTTATCTTTGTTAGTCTGTTAACAAGGTAAATTACATTGATTTTCATATACTGACCCAAACTTACATAAATGGAATAAATCCTACTTGGTCACGTTATATAATTCTTATACTTTCAGTTTGCTAATATTTTAAGAATCTTTGTTTCTAAGTTCATGAGATTGGTCTGTAGTTTTTTTTGCATTGTCTTGATCTGCCTTTGACATCAGAGTAATCCTAGCCTTAGAAAATGAGACGGTAGCATTCCCTTCTCTTTCTTGTTCTGGAGATAGTGTAAAATTGATGTTAAATCTTTTTTAAATGTTTAGTAGAATTCTTCAGTGAAACCATCTAGACCTGAAGATTTCTTTTTGGGGAGTTTTTAAACTACAAATTTAATTTTCCTTATAGAACTATTCAAATTATTCATAACTTATTGGGTAAGTTATAATAGTTTGTGTTTTTCAAGGAATTGGTCTATTTCATCTAAGTTGTCAAGTGTATGTACAGGGAGCTGTTTATTATCCTTTCAATGTCTGCTGGGTATGCAGTGTTATTACTTGTCCCATTCCTGATATTGATGATCTGTTTTATCTTTCTTTGTTAATCTTTCTAGAAGTTGGTCAGTTTTATTATCATTCTGGAGAACCAGTTCTTTGTCTTATTGATTTTCTCTATCATTTTTCTGATTTCAGTGCTTGCTTCAGCAGCACATACATTTTTCTGATTTCAATTTCACTGACTTTTGGCTTCTTTCTACTTACTTTGGGTTTATTTTTCTTTTTTTCTAGGTTCTTGAGGTAGGAACTCAGACTGTTGATTTGAGACTTTTCCTCTTTTCTAATGTATGCATTATTGCTATAAATTTTGCTCTTAGTAGTGCTTTAGCTAGTATGAATTTTGATGTTGTTTTTTCATTTTAATTCAATACAATGTATTTTTAATTTCCCTTGGAACTTGCTCTTTGACCTATGAATTATTCAGCAATGTTTTGTCCAATCTGTTTAGAGATTTTTCTGGTATCTATTGATTTTTTTTAAGATTTTTTATTTATTTACTTGAGAGAGAGCAAGAGAGAGCACAGAGGGAGAGGGAGAAGCAGACTCCCACTGAGCAGAGAGCCCAATGTAGGGCTCGATCCCAGGACCCTGGGATCATGACCTGAGCCAAAGGCAGACAATTAAACAAGTGAGCTACCCAGGCGCCTCCTATTATTGATTTCTAATCTGAGTTCATTTTAGTCACAGAAAACACAACTTCAATGCTGTTAAATTTGTTAATATTTGTTTAATAATCCAGAATATAGTCTATATTGGTATATGTTTCAGATAGCACTGTTTTTAATCTTTGCAAAATATATAGGTAAAAATCAATCTCAAATTTAAGCTGCTATTTTTAAATTAGTAAATATGTATTTTTTCCTATGTTTATTAGCCTTTTATAATTCTGTTACATGCCTATGTCCTTTATCCATTTTTAATTTGGTTGACTTTTTATTAATGTGCAGGGGTCTTATACATTAAGAATATCTGGTGTCAAATATTTTCCCCTATTTGCAGGTCAGTCTTGCATATCTTTTACTGTGGTTTTTACATAAACAAATTTAAAGTCTTAGGTATTTTATCAGCATTTCCCTTTGCATCTTTGTTTTCACTGGATGCATGGAAAGACCGATATACTTTCATAAAATTATGTATTTTTATGATTTTTATCATGGCATTTTAACACTTTAAATTTGATTTACCAAGAATGTTTTTAAAGGATTTTATTTATTTGGACAGAGAGAGAGACAGTAAGAGAGGGAACACAAGCAGGGGGAGTGGGAGAGGGAGAAGCAGGCTTCCCGCTAAGCAGGGAGCCCACCACAGGGCTCGACCCCAGGACCCTGGGATTATGACCTTAGCTGAAGGCAGATGCCTAATGACTGAGCCACCCAGGCGCCTCTACCAAGAACATTTTTAACAATGATAATTCTATCATAACACTTCCATAGATAATACAAAACTAATATACTTGATTGGGGAATAATTCATATTTATTTGAACAGAACAGTAATTATTCATCCATTAAATATAGGAAAGAACTATAATTTAATGCATACTTTAAATGTGCCATAAATTTTGCTAGGTAGTTTATATTCTTTGATTTACAACTTACAACAACTCTGTGAGTTAAAGCCTTCCCATTTTATGAAGAAAATGGAAGCCTAAAGCATTGAATAATTTGCTAGACCTGGGGCAAAGTTGGGATTCAAATCCAGACATGTCTAATGCCCAAAACTGTGATCTTTCTACTGCACTCCTTGGCTCCCACACTTGACATAAAAGGCACTGTGAGCAGTACAGAGGATAACAAAACTTAGTCCCTGCCTTCATGGAGCAATTAATGTTACATTTTAACAGGGATTTATAATTTTCAAAGCACACTGGCATTCAACCATTTATTGACCACCTTCTACCACCCAGATGCTATGACTATTGATAACATATAAAATGTAGTAAGTTCTTGTCTTTCTGTGAGCTACAGTATGTATGTTTTCATCCCCAGTTTTTAGAATAGGGCTCCAAAACAGAGGCTACTAGTACACAGTTCACTTGCCTACATCAGCATAATTTAAAACTTGCCAGTGACACTTCAAACACAGGTCCTCTTACTTCCACTACAAATGACCACCTTCACTGGTGGGCCTCAGCTCACTTCCAATGCAAACCTAGAACCTCCAGGAAGACACCTGGTAGAGGAAATGTGAAACTACAATGGGGCAGCAGAAGCCTTTTCACGCTAAGGGAAATGCAAGCTACACCCTGCCTGTTCTCCCATTTCCTGAGTCCCTCAGGGGTTGGGATAATCTAGGATTTTTCTCAGTGATCCCTTCTGGTTGTGTGACTCAGGCTTTGTCAGAGGCAAGTATTGTTACTTGCTAATATTTTTAACAGCTTAAAGCTGATATTTTCAACAGCTTTATTAAGATACTATTCACATACAATTCACCCATTTAAAATGTACAGTTCAGTGGCATTTAGTATATTCAGTTATAGAACCATCACCACAATCAGTTTTAGAACAGTTTCATCACCCTAAGAAACAATGTACCCCTTAGCTTATAACCCTTATAACTCCCCAGCCCAAAGCAAACACTATTACGTTTTGTCTCTATAGTTTTACCTATTTTGGAAATTTCATATAAATGGAATAGAATATGTAGAATAGTTGATATTTTACAAAGAGAAAAAGCTATCTCACCAGGAACCTGATTTAAAAAACTGGTAAAGCAATGTACAAGGCAGATAAATATCATAAACGTTGTTATAAAGTCTATGATCTATTAAATATCAGAGGATCATGAAGAAAGCTTATAGCAAACATTGTTTACTTGCTGTTGAGTACCCCTGCTTATGGTTCTTCTGTTGACTCATTCTCCATATATGAACATTACAATTTGTTTCAACTCTAAGCAAAATTGTTTATGTCAATATCCAGACAGTTTTTTCCTGTCTTCGCTGAATACTGTATTTGTTCCAATTTCTCCTCCGCTACTGCTTCCTCTACCACCCACTCCCACAGGACCTTAATTTGGGGGAATTTGAGGCTGGCTTTCCCACATCATTTCCCTCCTTTAAATCTTGATTGTCAGTAGCAGCAGGAGATGCCTTGAAGGCAGAGAAGAACAGTTGAAAGTTATGAACTATCCTGTTTACTGAGAGTGCTCAAGCCCTATTAATATACATCCTCAACTGCTATTCCCAAGATGTCAAAGGATCCTTAAGAAGCAAGTTATCATCCAAACCCAGTGATGCAGTTTTAGAATGCATTGATTTCACTCTCTCAGCAAAGATAATCCCTTCCCATTTGTAAAAAGTCTGGAAAACAGTATGGAGGTTCCTCAAAAAGTTGAAAATAGAGCTACCCTATGACCCAGCAATTGCACTACTGGGTATTTACCACAAAGATACAAATGTAGGGATCTGAAGGGGTATGTGCACCCCGATGTTTATAGCAGCAATGTCCACAATAGCCAAACTATGGAAAGAGCCAAGATGTCCATCAACAGATGAATGGATAAAGAAGATGTGGTATATATATATATATATATATATATATATATATATACA
>NW_027397064.1:34445134-34456779 GCF_003265705.2 Callorhinus ursinus | reverse complement strand
ACAAATAATACATTATATGTTAAAAAAAAAAAAAAAAGAAAAGAAGAAGAAGAAGATAGCAGGAAGGGAAAAATGAAGGGGGAGAAACCAGAGGGGGAAATGAACCATGAGAGACTATGGACTCTGAGAAACAAACTGAGGGTTCTAGAGGGGAGGGAGGTGGGGGGATGGGTTAGCCTGGTGATGGGTATTAAAGAGGGCACGTAGTGAATGGAGCACTGGGTTTTATACGCAAACAATGAATCATGGAACACTACATCAAAAACTAATGATATAATGTATGGTGATTAACATAATAAAATAAAATTAAAAAAATAAGCCAAATGTACAATTCAGTGAAATCTGAAGGAAATATAAAAACCCATTGACCACACAATCAAGTTATAGACCATTTCCTTTACCCAGCTCTACTGGGCTCACATTCAACCACCCCATCCCTCTAGTTACTGTCCTGGTATCTATTATTCAGATTAGTTTTGCCTGTTCTTGAGTTTCAAATACACTGCATCATATAATATGTACTCTTGTGTCTGGGTGCTCTGTCAACATATTGCTTTTGAAATTCATCCATATTATTTCATAAAATAGTAACTCATTCCTTTTTTGTTGCGAATTAGTATTTCATTGTATGAAATATATAGAAAGTAACCTATGTCTTTGGTTGATCAACATTGAGTTTTTCTACTTGAGGGTTATCATTAATACAGCTACTATGGATAGTCTTTCTGAGGACGTACATATTTATTTCTTCTGGGCAAATTCTTAAAATGGCTGGTCTATTGCTTAACTTAGTTAAAAACTGCCAGTTTTCCCAAGTGGTTATGCCATTTTACAGTCCCATCAGCAATGTATGGGAGTGCCAGTTGTTCCACATCCTAAATAACATCTGGAAAACTTAATCTTCATCTTCTTAATTTTAGTTATTCTAGTAGATGTGAAACGGTCTCTCATTACAGTTTTAATTTGCATTTCTTTGATGACTCATGTTGAGCACCTTACAGATCATTCACACATCTTTTGCAAAGTATCTGTTCAAGCCTTCTGCTATCTTTTTGTGTGTTTTTATTATTTAAATTCAATTAGCCAATGTATAGTACATTATTAGTTTCAGATGTGGAGTTTAGGAATTCTTCAGCTGCATGTAACACCCAGTGCTCATCACATCATGTGCCCTCCTTAATGCCCATCACCTAGTTACCCCATTCCCCCACTCACCTCCTCTCCAGCAACCCTCAGTTTTTTTCCTATAGTTAAGAGTCTTTCATGGTTTGTCTCCCTCTGATTACTTACTGATTTGTATGAGATCATTATATATTCCAGATATAAGTTCTTTGTCAGATATGTATATTGTGGCTATTTTCTTCCAATATGTAACCTGGCTTTTCTTTTTCTTAATGAGGTGTCTTGAAAAGCGGAAGTTCATTTTTTTGATATTTTTCTTTTATGGTTATTGCTTTCTATGACCTGTCTAAAAAGCCCTTGGCTCTCCCTAAGTCACAAAGATATTCTCCTATATTTTCACCCAAAGGCTTTGTTTTATGTTTATGTCCATGATCTACTTTGAATACACAGTTGTTCCAGAATCATTTGCCAAAACCACATAAGCATGCATACACATACACACACACACACACATCCCCTTTTCTCTTCCCATCAATACATTTGACATGTTAAAAAAAAAATGGACCATTTAAGTGTAGGTCTAATTACAGACTATTCTGTTGCATTAAAGTCTTTGAACATTCTTACACCAATGCCATACTCTTTTGATTACTGTAGATTTATAGTAAGTCTTCAAGTACTGTAGGTGTCCATACTTGGTTCTTCTTTTTCAAAACTGGTCTGCTACTTTGGATCCTTTGTTTTTTTTCATATTTTATAATCAAATTGCCATTTTCTAAAAGGAATAGTTTGTTGGACTTTTATTGGAATTGCACTGAATCTAAAAAATCAATTTAAGGATAAGTGGTATCTTAAAACTCCTAAGTTTTCAAATCCATGAATATGGCTTAATTTCTTTAGATTTCTTTAATTTCTTTCAGCAATGATTTTCAGTTTTAAATGTAGAGGTCTTATACATCTCCTGTTAAACTTAATCTTAAGTATTTTTATATTTATGTTGGCATTGTAAACAGCATCAGCTTTTGTAAGTTAGATTATCAAGTGTTTGGTGCTAGTATAAAAATACATTTTGTATATTGGCTTTGTAGCCTGTAAGTTTTCTAACTTCACATTTTAATAGTAATTTGTAAACTATATACATCATCATGCCACCTATACAGTTGAATAAAAGTGAGGAAGAGGAATCCTTGCCTTTAGTCTTAAGGGAAAACCGTTCATTATTTCACCATTAAATAAGATTTTTATCTGATTGAGGTAGTTCCCATCTATTTCTAGTTCCCTGAGAGGTTACATCAATAAATGGGTGTTAAATTTTGACAAATATTTTCTCTGCATCTCCTGTGATGATCACATATGTTCTTTTGTCCTTCCATTCATTTTACTGGCTTTTGACTTAAAATAACATTTGCATTGTGGGATTAAATTCGTTTGGTCATCTTATAGGGTACTAGACTCAGTTTCCTAATATTTTCGTAAGGATTTCATAAGCAACCTTTTTCTGTAATTTTGTTCTCCTATAATGTCTTGAAAGATTTGGGTATCCACGTTATACTGATCTCATGAAATGAAATGGGGTATGTTTTTTCCTCTACTTTCTGACACAGTTTGTGTAAAAATGATTAACAGAATCCTAAGTGGAAATAACTAGATTTAGATTTTTCTTTGAGGGGAACTTTTTAATAATGAATTCAATTTTTTTAGAAGATACAATGTTATTTAGATATTCTATTTCTTATGTCAATTTTGGTAAACTGCTTTTATCAGGAAGTTTTTCCATTATATCCTAATTGTCAAATGTATTGGCATAAAGTTGTTCATAATATTTCTTACTCATTGCTTTATTATCTATAGGATCTATAGTGATATTTGATATTTCATTCCTGATATTAAAAATGTGGGCTTCTATGTTTTTTGTTAGTTATTCCTTGCTAGACTTTTATTAAATTTGATTAATCTTTGTAAAGACCCCACTTTGACCTTGTTAATCTTCTCTACTATTATTCTATTTCCTATTTGTATTTTAATCTATTTTTTTTTTATTTTCCTGAGGTGGAAATTTAACAGTGTTGATTTTAAAACTTTGTTCTTTTCTATATAAGCTTTAAGTGCTATATATTTCCTTGTAGGCATTAGCTTATCTGCAACCCATGCATTTTGTTATGCTGTACTTTCATTATCATTTAGTTAGAAATATTTTCTAATTTCTCCTTTGACCCATAGTTATTTAGAAGTATGTTGTTTGATTTCCAGAAGGACCGTAAGTGGCCCAACTGCCATTGTGAGAAGAGCTCTATCTACTTTCTCTGCTTCATTTCCTGTAGGCAGGAAAAGGTGGGCAGGACAAAGTTTTCAAGGCCACAAGATGAAAAAGTTATTTAAGAGGAGATTGTCAGCCAGTATTTTACTGTGTACTCTATATGTCAGGTATTGGCTGGGCTCTGGGTGAAATACTCACCAGTGTTTTCTGTTATTTACTGTGACCAGCAAAGGCCTATCAAACCTGAGGCAGCTCAGAGTGGCCTTGGGGACTATAAAGTATCCACTGATGGCCATGATGTTGTATTGCAATGATCCTGGAGATTGCTGTGCCTATTGACAGCAGCACTTTTAGGGTATCACAGAACAGGCCCAGGTACCCACTGATTGCTATCAAAAACAGTAGTGTATATATAGGTCATAGTTGTTTTATTATTATTGTTAAAAAAAATCTCTTAAGGAGAAAAAACAATGATGCAGCTCTTACAATACTGTCTTTCTAGTGGAAAGACATCAAGTTTTTGAAAAACAGCCTGGTTTTTAAAAAAAAAAAATGGAAAGACCTTAAATCCACCTGAATGCAATTCAGATTTGAGAACAAGTTATCAGAAATATAATACCTGGAAGATATTATTAAAGACCTGGGAAGTTCCAAATTTTTTACTTGAGCTTAATAGACTTTTCAGAGAGATTAAATCTATTTATTTATAACAAGTTAATCTAATGGATGAAATTATAAGATTCAGAATTTAGAAGATGCATCAAAACACATTAAATTCCAAGTAGCTACAACCAAAACTGCCTTCAAAATATATCATGAGAATGAAGAACAACTTCAGAAAGCACTAAGCTGCTTTAGATGAACATTGTCATCTTAAGGGAAACACAAAGCTGCTCTGGAAAAGAAGAGCAAACAAGCTTATCAAAAAGAAAAAAATAGGGGCACCTGGGTGGCTCAGTCGTTAAGCGTCTGCCTTCGGCTCAGGTCATGATCCCAGGGTCCTGGGATGGAGCCCCACATCGGGCTCCCTGCTCCACAGGGAGCCTGCTTCTCCCTCTCCCACTTCCCCTGCTTATGTTGCCTCTCTCTGTCAAATAAATAACATCTTTAAAAAAAAAAAAAGAAAAAATATTAGGAAAGTCTGACGTGACACTGAGAAAAATCAGAGTGGTAAAGAAAATCAGATGAAGTTTTGGAATAATAACAATAATTTTGGGATGAAAGATTGGGCTGCTGTTCTTAGATAGTGAGAAGCTGACACTGCATATAATGGATAAATGAAAAAATGGGGACCACTTGTAAGACCAGTGCAAATGAGTTTGAAGAAACTGATACAGTGGAGGTAAATTTTTATTTAAGAACTTTGGAAGGGGACACCTGGGTGGCTCAGTCATTAATCATCTACCTTAGGCTCAGGTCATGATCCCAGGGTCCTGGAATCGAGACCCACATCGGGCTCCCTGCTCGGCAGGAAGCCTGCTTCTCCCTCTGCCTACTGTTCCCCCTGCTTGTGCTCACATGCTCCCTCTCTGACAAGTAAGTAAAATCTTAAAAAAAAAAAAAAAAAAAAATTTGGAAGAAAAAGGAAGCTAAATGTACTTAAATTTAATAAAATAATCGATGCCATTAATGATCCTCAAAGTCAAACCAAGAAAGACTAGCCACAGACAGAAAAAGAGCAGAAATTCCACTTCCTTCCTGAATAGCACTAAGGAAATGAATTTTCACTTAAATACCCAATTTAGAAAGAAATTACCATAGAAAAATAGAAGGGAATCTTCAAAGCTGAAAAGATGAGTCATGCAAGTAAAGAGATGGCCACCTATAAAACTCAAAATTCCTTCAGAAAAAGTCAAAATCACTTGCTATTATCAAACCCAGCTTTGTTGCCTGAAACTGTGTTAACTTAGGAAAATGCATGCATGAGACAAAAAATTACTGGAAAAGAATGTAAATGCTTCAAAAAGTATCCTTAATGTGCCTGATATTCTAAATGGGGCATTTGGCTGCTGAGGACTACCAGATAATCGTCTGGTCAGCTGGGTCCCTGAGGAAGAAGGAATATCAAGCTGTGATGGGATCCAAGTCCAGTGCCAGGTTTGGACCAGGTACCACCTTCTCAGGGTCAGGAAAATGGGAACAGGATCCCTCCATTTGACCAACTTTGCCCCGGTGCCCCAATTTCTCCTCAAGTCAGAGCTCCTCCTCACACTGGCAGATTCAACCCCCTCTCTGCTGCTCCCCACATACATACAACTGCTGGCCCTAAGACCTCCACCTCACCCGTCGGCCAGGCAAACCCCAGGGGGAGATTTCTGAGAAGAAAAAACTGAGGAGGAAGTGCCGGGCCATAACCTCCACCAAAGTACTTCTCTGTCTAGCATTTTTCTCCAACAATAAGAAAGGTCTCCACAGCAACTACTGGATCTGGTCTTCTGCCACACAATCTCAAAATACATCATAGATTACCCTTTGAGTTGATCCCACCTTCCAATGAGTTTACTTCTGAAAATCTAGAGCCACAGGAGGAGGTTTTCTCTCTCAACTAATTTTTTTTTCTCTTCTAGTTCCATTGCTAATAGGAATTAAGTAATACAATAGCTCAAATGAAAGGCATTATGTTTTAAGGTAATATTTTATAACCAAAAAGTATTTAAAAGTGAGTCTTAAAAGTTAAGTGCTTCTGTTTTTCCTATTTGTAGGTATATAATACATGTCTTGCTATTGACCAGTTTAATGAAATATTCCAGAAACACAGCAAGATTTTGTCTTCTAAAGTAACTTTTAATTTTTTCTCTGTTTTATTACTCTTATTTCAGT
The DNA here is from genome assembly GCF_003265705.2 of Callorhinus ursinus. Lineage (NCBI taxonomy): Eukaryota > Metazoa > Chordata > Mammalia > Carnivora > Otariidae > Callorhinus > Callorhinus ursinus. The sequence goes on along the minus strand of NW_027397064.1, from coordinate 34,450,580 downwards.
GATTATATGGTATGCCAAATGGGAACTTGAAAGAATTCTTGAGATAGTGTTTTATAATGGTATATTAAATGTGGATCTTATTAGTAAATTATTTCTATCTTATTTGATTTATAGGTATTGTAAGCACAGCAATATTTGTTATTACAATTTAATAAATTTCCTGTGTTGATCCAAAAATCAACAAAAATTTTGCCTCTTTAATTTTCTTAGTTTTACTACTGTGATTTTATATATATATAGAGAGAGAGAGAGAGAGAGTGTGTGTGTGTGTAAAAATTAAGTGTCCAGGGGCACCTGGGTGGCTCAGTCGGTTAAGTTTCTGCCTTCGGCTCAGGTCATGATCCTGGGGTTCTGGAATCGAGCCCCACATCAGGCTCCCTGCTCAGCAGAGAGTCTGCTTCTCCCTCTACTTCTGCCCTCCCTCCCCCACCCCACTCATGCTCACTTGTGCTCCCTCTCATGTTCTAATAAATAAATAAAAGATCTCATCATAGCAGAACACAATTTTACTATCATGTTGATTTCCAAGGGTCAACAACTTCGAGCCTACTGTGGACTATCCCAGAAATTAAGACTAATTTTTTTCTTCTTCTTTTGAACAGGTCATCGACTTTTCCCACATGGATTTCTATCTACAATAACCACATAGTAAGGCCTATATCCTCCTAATACTTTTTCCCTTTCGACTTTTTCCTCTCCTACCCTGACCCCACTTAAGAGTTCATTCTAATTCATATTCCTTTGACTTTCTTTCCTTGGGCTTTGTTTTCTGACTCCATTTCTTAAATGATAAATCAGAGACTTTTATCTTTTACTTCTTTCACACACTAAACCATCCTTCATCCTCTCCTCTTAACTGTGAGGAATCTTCTTTCATGCCCCCAGACCAGGAGTCCCTACCCATTTCTCAGGCTCTTTCTTCCATGTCACAAGCTAAAATTCCTTTTAAAGTGCATCAATATAGACTAGACCATTCAAATGACAATTAAAATGCATTTAAGTTTAAGTGGACCACTTACATCTCAAGGAAATCCAACAAGAAAGTTTCTCATCTCAATATACCCCCAAGAAAGGTAGTTTTTTGACAAAAGTGGGCAAGCAAAAATGTGCTGGGTGGCAGAAGGCAAGCTTATAGGTAATGAATAACTCACTCTCAAGTATTTGAGAATTTACCCTATTTAGCATTATTTTTATTAAGACAGCATGTTCTCCCACATTAGCATTTTAATACCATTGGCCAAAATTCAACTGTGCTCTTTCTGTAAAGCTATTATCCAAGATCATGAAACTGAAGCTGAAGCTCCAAAAATGACTGAGTTGAGTGATGTTGGTTATGTTGCTTAACGTCTGTAACCTCAGCTTCCTCACCTGTGAACTGGAGATCATAATGACCACCCACCTCCCAGGACTGTCCTAAGGCTTGAAAGTAATAATGTTATCCCTTTCACACCCTCTGATCCAGCCACATCAACTCACCTGTCATTCCCAGGCAAGTTATCAAAATTCCCGGTTTTTGGAAATACTCTTCTGCCTGACTGCTCTTTCTGCCTCCTCCTTCCTGGCCAAGCACAATATCCTCATCACCTGCAAAGGCTCAGTTCACATGTCATATTCCTCAGCAAACTTTCCTTCACTTATCCCAGGAGCAAAAGTAGCTGCTTCTCTCATCCCTTTTGCGTTGTGTGCAAATCTCAAGTAAAGCCTGCATCACAATATGACTGCTTTCATGTCTGAATTCTTCCCCCTGGGATTGTTAATTCCACAAGAATAAGCAAGTGTCCTAGTTGCCTTTGTGTCTACCACCTTTCACATTCCCAGGGCCTATGACAGGGCTTGACAATATTTGACATCCAATAAATATTTGTTGACTGTTAAAATTGTGCCTTAATTCCTAGTACCAACAGACATCTAAGTCACCCTGGGGTAAACGCAAAGCCCACTGTAGAGAAATTAGAGGAACGTGGGCACTAATTCCACCATTACAGCTTCCACTTGTTGTAGCTATCAAAATCAAGACGCAATTTCAGCAAAATATGGGACTATTTCCAAACCAAGAATTTTTGACAGACCCCATGGTTCTGTTGTATTGTGTTAACTTGCTGTTGACCCATTTGCATTTCAGCAACTAGATCCTCCCTTACCAATAATTCAGTTGCATTAATTTTTCCATATTCAGTGTAGTGAGTATTCTCTAACCTCACTATTTGGGGTTTGTGAAATAGGATATTCATATTAAAACCAACAAGAATTTGTGGTTACATGGCTTTGAGTATAACAGAAATGGAGTTCGCATTTTTAATATGCTTCAACCCATATTGTTTGTATACCTCTACTGGATCATGTCTGAAATAAATTTTCTAAAATCTAGGTATTCATCACAGACCATAAAGATAAATTGAATTATAATTTTATTTTTGGGTAATAAGTAAGCTGAGGATGATGTGTTCCATCTTTTGATGGAATGCAAATTTACCATTAAAAGACAAATTCTTCACTTCCAAAGTTTGAATAGGGTGGTGCTTTAAAAAGCATTCCATCTGGTTAAATTTAGGGTGCTGAAAAAAGCCCACTATAAGAATATTCTCTGGCTCCAGACCCATAACATTTTTACTTGATTATGAACTGGATTCATTTTCATTTACTTGAAGCACTTCCACATCACTGTTTTTTTTTTCTTCTGCAACAAGGCAAGTTGTCACCATACATGTTGACTTTGGTAATATTGTCTTCTCTAAATAATGCATTTCAGATGCATTATTGCCAGTAAAAGAAAAGCTTGTCTGTACTGGCTGACATTTTTAGAGGATGTTTCTAAAGGATTTACTTTTATTTTTTTCTTTTACTCATCTACCAGCCCTTTTCTTCTCAGTCTCATTCCCCTTTACTTTCCTACCCTACTGTCCTACGCCATCACCCACTCCCTGAATCTTGTCCTATCAAGGTTCAATCATCAGCCTTTCTTATCTCAACCATTATAATGGTCTTCATGACCTTCAGCTCAGGATTCCTACTTGCCATACAGATAAAATTAATCAGTAAAACAATGAACCAACAGCCCGAACCCTTCCTCCTGCTGAATGATGGGTCACTAATGTCATTTGTTTGCCTATCTCCTTTATACAAGGGTTCAAAGGGTCCACATATATTATAGAGGAAAACAATGAGGCCAAAGATAAAATGAGTGAAACAATGAAAACATCTACCTTGCTTATTAACAGTCCTGCCAGGAAAGTCAGTAAATTTCTGAAGGCGAACTCATTAGATAGTACAAATTTGGGGGCTCTCCAACAGGAGAAAGGAAAATGAAGAGATTCACAGAGAAAGTCAAATGTAATTGACAAGTCGGTGAAAATATACAGAAGTAAACTGGGACCTATTTTAGAGCTATAAAGGAGGTCAGAGAGAACCCTGCCCACATGGGTTGGAAGCCTATCCTGATTGAAGCATCAATGTCCTTCACTATCAAAGCAAAACTTTAAAGATTTAATTAGGTTTTCAAATAGCATGGATGGATATTAAGGTCTAGCATTTCCAAGCTACAAAAGCCCATCATACCTTCTTTATTGTGTCCTATGGAAAGACTAATTATGAGAAAAGTAAAGTGATATTTGTACTTAAGTAGTTTATCTTATCTTCATCTACTGATCTAACAAATGTTTGCTGTGCATTTACCATATGCAGCCACTGTGCTCTCTGGTGAGGTTATGGTAAGGTTCCATTGGTGAGTTCAGTAGACATGGTCTCATCACTTCTCGGTCTTTTGGCTAAGATCAAGTGCAGTAGACATGGTCCCTGTTGTCACTGAGCTAATCATGTTAAAGAGTGCTTACAATATGTCACACACTGTTCCAAGTACTTTGCATATGTATTAACCTATTAAATCCTCACAACCCTATGAGAAGTAGATACTATTATATTCCCCATCTTACGCTTAAGGAAACTGAGACATGGAAAAAGTAACTTGCTCAATGTCACATAGCTAGTTAAGTGCTAGAGCTGTATCATCCACACTATTCACAACTACCTTACTGCCCTATAGAGGTGGCCATCAATCCAACAGTCATGCAAATCAGTGTATAATCACAAAGTGGACATAAATGCTAGAAAAGAAAGGAAACAGGGTTCCAGAGAATACAGAAGAAGCCCAATGGGGGAGGGGAGGACATGATAGGACACAGCTATCAGGGAATTGATACTTGAGCCCTGAAGGTTGAGTATAAGTTAAACTGGCATCAGGAAGAGTTTTCCCAGTAAAGGATGAGAGTATGAAATCTCTTTGGTAGGAGGGAGCTTGGTTAGTGTGGGGAGTAAGATGAGACCAAAGTGGCTAGAGAGCAGTGAGTGGTACAAGGTGAGGATGGAGGGATAGAAGGCTAGTTTTAGTGGAACATCAAAACATTAAAGTCACATCAGCCTTCATTCTTTTTTTTTTTGGGGGGGGGTAAAGCTTGTTTATTTGAATATTATACCAAAAGAAGGAATATCTTTATCAAAATTCCATGCTTCTCTTTGTAAATGTTAAAAATTCTAATATTGATCCTAACTGTATTACCAATTCTTTAACAATAGAAACTCTTAAGTTTTACCTCGTGTGCATTATTATCTAAGTTTTCACAGCTTCACTAAGATGGAGTTATCATCCCCCCACTTTACAGTTGACAAAATAAGATTCATCCTCTTTTACACTTGGGAAAACAGACAAGCAAGCACAAAGGCTGAGTGAGACCCACAATAGTATTTACATCTTACTGGTGTATCTGTAGGTTAGCTGGGCAACTCCACTCCACGCAGGCTGGGGCACTCACAGGAAACACAGGGGCCACCTGCAGTGTGTGCTTCCCATGCTAAGCAAGTCACATGGCCAATCCCAAAGCTGGGGGGCCTAGAAGTACACTCCATTCACCATGAGACCACGGTCTGACCAGGGGTGAGATGTATAATACTACCAGAGGTAATGGAGTATTGATACTAAAGATACACATCTAGTGAATGGTATAGCAAGTCTGAAGCTGGAACTATCTGACTCCAAAGTCTGAGCTCCCCCATTTTACTACATGGATTCTACATGGGACTCTATCTCATTGGCATCACTAAAAAAAGCCTTCCAGTTGAATGCCATCCCCCAATATTATCTCTTCACTTATTTCCCACTAAATCATTAATACAGATTGGAGAGCAAACACAGTAGTCAAGGTCAAGGACACTAGAGCCAGATGCCCAGGTTCAAATCTTGGCTAAACCATAATTAACCGTGTGACCTTGGACAACTTACCTAATCTCTCTGTAGTTCAGTTTTGCCATCTGTACAACGGACATAATGGTAATACGTATCTATATCACAGTGGTTATATGAGGATTAAATAAGTGAATATACCATTTGTAACACTCTAGGGAGTGAATAATTGTGGGAAAATGATAAATATGAATGGAGGCATTTACTGCTTCA